>NC_134408.1:76552416-76592416 GCF_038048845.1 Mixophyes fleayi
GTACTTATCCTTTTATATTGGTATGTGTTTTGTATGGAAATGTATCGACTCCTGAGACAGTATGTCATGTTTGGGTTTTGCAATTGTCTAGCGACAGGTAATCCCCCAGACCTTTTCATTGCTCAGTGACTAAAATGTCTTAGCCTGAAAGACAGGAGGAGGTAATTGTACTTGCTGGTAGACTCCCTATGCAAGTGATCACAGATGAATGTGAATTTTGCAAATTAAATTATGTTCAAAGCAAGATTATAGAAATGTTATATCCTGATTGTAAACATTCAATTGAAAACCTCAGACACAGTAGCACCGCTAGTAGTAATGTAAAAATGTGTTAAACCCCTCTGGGCTGATTTATGTGCAGGCTGCATGAATCTGAATTGGTTAAAGGGGCAGGAGGCCGGATTAGCTCCTGCCAAGCTAGTGTCCCAAATTGCATTTAAAGAGCTCTGTTTTACACCGAAAGAAATCACTGCTTTGACGACTGCTTACCCTGCTGTAATTCCTGTGACCTGAAGATTAGCCCAAATATAAAATGTTATCTGGCTGTTCTGAGGTTGGGACCCAGCATTCCAGAAACAACACTGCAGCTCTGCTCAGTGTGATAGGCCAGGGGGAACCATCCACAGCAACCCTGATATGAAGACATGGGGTCAGGGGTACCAGCAAGGGAGTACACTAGCAGCGAGAGTTACCCAGAAGGACGTGGTTCTAGGTGCTGCTAAGAAACCTAGTGGTGGCAGCAGTAAAAGCCCCTCCTACTGCGCATTTGGGAGAAATAAAGGGGATGGTGACAAGGCAAGCCTAGCCAGTCCCCAACAACTTAACAGACAGGGTGGCATAGGAGGTCCATCTTGTCACACCAGTGAAAGTAGCTATGGTCACTAGGGTGTAAAATGAGTGCCGCTATATAATATGACTGAACAGGTGAGTTGCAGCTCCACATGGCTCCCAGTAGCCTCCAACTTCAGATAACGGTATATGCTATTAGTTGGTCCAGGCAGGTCAGAAAGTGGTGAGAAGTGAGGACAACAGCCAAACCAATGACACATCCCCATTACATACCCAATACATTTTTTAGCTAGTTAAAAAAAACCAGTTATGCTGTGTAAGAATCCATTATTTAAAAATATGCCACATAAAAAAAAAATCAATCATGGCATGTAAACAGAGACAATTAAAATTGGTATATAGGTTTGGGATCTATTAGCAGGAATACTGGGGATTCCTAATACTGGAATGGTGCCAATATATAGATAAACAGCCAGCCACCCAAAAAATAATGCTATTCTGTGAAAAATCACAAGACTGAAAAAAAAAATGCTTTTGCTATGGACAATACATGAATGTGGGCTGTGAGATTTGCATGTCAGGGCTACTTATCAGCTCAAATATAGTCAGTGCAAAACAAAAGATCACAAACAATCCAAAGATTCCAGTACATAAGTTAATTATAGACATCAAGGGAAGCACTCTCCAATTTAAAGACTACAAATGCTGCTCCTATGTCAAGTTTAATAAATAAGTACAGTAGAAGGAGCGCAAAATATAGTCAAAGTGTAAAATATCAAGATTATTGTTCGGGCAAATAGTAATAAAACATACTATGGTGTACGGATTAATGTTTAAGCCTTTTGAGAGTATGTGTAGCGGAGCTAACGGAAGTTAAGGTCCTGGTACAATCTCACCCTCACACACTAACTATCTAATCTTACCCTAATGAGAGAAGACAGGTCGGGTCCAGTGGTGATGCCAGTCCGGGATGTAGTATACCATAGGCCGCTGAGATTGAAAGTCTGTGTATTTCGCGGCTTCTAAGACTTGCCGGTGTCACTGGGTAGTGAAAGTGTTCTTACTGAAGCAAAATTGTACAACAGTCAGTACCAACGCATTTCGTTCGCTACAGGACTTTGTCAAGGATACTGCTCGATGAGAAGAATGCCACCTTGGTCCTGCTTTCCCTGTGGGTCCTATGCCAGCATAAGTTAATTATGTTTGTTGATGCAACTTTGATCCTTTTATATTGCATTTAGCAGTCAACATATATGAACAGTCCTGCCTGAGATGCAAAGTAATAGCATTCAGCTGTGAGAAGGCTGTAGCAGGGACTAAAGCACAGGTTTTTGACTAAACAGGAAAACACATAGGGCCTGATTCATTAAGGAAAGTAAAGAAAAAGAGTAAGTTTGAACCTTGGCAGAACCAAGATGCAAAGCAAATTAATTTATTATTTTGCACATAAGAAAAATACTGCCTGTTTTTTAATGTAGCACACAAATACTTGATAGCTTTATTTTTACATTGACATTTAAAGTTGATCTAGGGCATGCCCTACCCCAATTATACATCTGTCCCCACATTTTAATACCTCCCCCCCCAATTCAACATGGTTTTGCCAAGGAGCAAAATTACTCATTTTTTTTGCTTTACTTTCCTTAATGAATCAGGCCCATAGTGTTTTCAAAGGTCTTCACCTCAGAGGATGTCTAAAAATGAAGTAGCTTTGCAGTGGAGAAACATATTTCACTGTATTCCATTTGTTCCCTTCCACTAACTCGGCAGCAATTCTAGGACTAATCTTTCTTCATCTCTAAAAAGGAATTTAAATATCTCTGCTAATTGAAATCTTAATATTGCATGTAGCCGCAACAGAAGGCACATTATTTGGACGGTGGACACACATTTTGCAACTTTTAGGAAGCTCTATCAAAGGTTGACTTTTATCCAATATCCTATTTTTTTGTGTTTTACATGGAAATTTATAATTTACCTACATTGCCATGTTAATATCCGCTTAAGACAATTGAGAAGAAAGAGGTTACTGATTCATCTCAACGGAAAATGCAGTTCAATAGACTCTGAGTGCCCATAGAAATGCACTGGCAATTGAAATGCATGAGGACATGCACTGTAAATAAAACATTATTTTGTAAAACACAGAAAAAAAAAATACCATTGTGGAACTATAAGCACTATCAAGCCCTGGTAGCCATTGACTTTTTGAGTTCTGGCAATTAATCTGTCAGTAACAATAATATTTCGCTGCTTTGTTGCTTATGATATTATTATTACATGAGGTTTTTGAAACACACAACCACTGGGCACCATCGCAATTTTTTTGGGGGGAAACATGTACATCTTCTTTAGCGGCCTCCACTATGCTCTTCTGAGCTTGCTATGGGCTGGCACATGCGCAGAAAAGTCTCATTTGGAGGCTTTAATGTGCATGCACCTCTGCAGTTGATAGACCATCGTCACCTGGCCCTCCTCAGCACTGGACCACAAAGCAGACGAGCCCCCTTCGCCAGTAATAGTTCTGACACTGGCCTGAGATCAGTACCTGCTCAAGTGGTCATCATGTAAACAGTGCTAGTGATTGTATTTTCCCATTCAATTCAATAGACAATGCATTTCAATGGGCAGCAAATACATATATTATTTTTCTGTACTTGTGTATACATGCTATGTGGAGGAATCTTTTGGGGTAAGAAATCATGGCTGTATTAAGCACCTGTGTAATGACATCCTTAGTCGGCAGGTTTGGAACAGTTGTATCTGTAGATGATTTGCGGGGAAAGACACCAGAATGGGCGAGCACTGGCGGACCCAGGAAAAACATGATATTTATGTTTCCCTTTACCTACATTTGTCCCAATTTTCTATGATAGACTTTCTTGTTTTGTTTATCTTTCCTGTTTATATTTATTTCACAGTCTTAGATTCTATTCAACTATTTGTGTGTGGATTTACTTATTTATCATTTGCTTTTTTTTTCTCTATCAGCTTTATTTACTTTCTGGACTGCCTGTTTGTGTATTTCGTGTTTTGTTTCACTGTGATTAATTTCGACATTTATTCCTGTGCAATTAGTGACAGATTGAGGTCTTAGTTTAAGTTTATTTGTTTATTTTTGCCTTAAAGTTCTATGTTTTTCTTTATAGGTTAATGAATGTTTTTGTTTATTTCCATTTATTTGTCCTTGATGGGGAAATTGAGATTAGCAGGTATAGAGCATATATATTAGAGCAATAGAGAGAGTATTAGAACAGAGTGGGAGACAAGGAATGAAGGGGAATAATAGAGTCAGATATTCAGAAAGGGCTCGGGATAGAAAGAGGGCTCAAGAGATTGGTAAGTAGAGTGCACACTAATTAGAGTGTTAGGGAGAAAGCAGAAACATCACACAGGGTAAGAGATAATTACAGACAGTGTGACACAGGGAAGAGTGTGTTGTGTGCGTGTGAGATCAGGGTTTAGTGCAAGGATATATACAGTAGCATACAACAGTGCTCATGTAGGCAGGGACTTAGTAGTGGATTTGAGCAACAAACAGTTATAGAGCTTGATTTAAAAAAAAAAGGAAAAATAGATTGTGGGGAAGCGATCAGAATTGGGGAGAGAGCTTGTTGGAGAAGGAGCAGTGGGATTCATCAGAGAGAGAGAGCGCACAGGTTTATGAGAATGGGACACGGATCAACAATGTTTAAGGGTCACTCCTGTCCTTACCCATGGTGCATTGGAAACTATGGATGCCTTGAGAGTTCAGTTTAAGCTGATACTAGGCTGGCTATTTGATGGGAGTTTACACAGAACTAATGCATATGTAAAGCAACAATGCTGAAGGCATTACAAGGAATAATCTAAAGTTGAAAATCTCACAGTTTTTTTCCACTTCCTATTTTGCCAAGTCATAGTGTTTCTGTTTTTTTTGGTACAGCGCAACTCAGCGTACAGGTCGTTTTAAGGGATTTGTTTTGCTAGAAAGCTATTATGGCTGAAGAGTGCCTTTGAAGGTTCAAAATTTTGAGAAACTTCGTTTTTTTAAAAAAAATTGGTTAAATATGCCCCATTTTAAATATAGGGGATTTCACAGAATTCCATAAAGCTGTGCATGTCAAACAGAGGTGTGTGCTGGGTTTACTCATATTTGTACTCATTTATGAGTACAAATATGACTGACCACTCTTGCTAAGAGATTTTCATACCTGAGCTGGAGAAATTATCCAAATTTTCTTCTATTCACAGGAGGTTTGGTTAGTGTTTTTGGGCTAAGAAGGGGGCACTACACTAGTATTAGCCCTGGCACCGCTCTCATTTCATAGTTTAATCCCTCAGAACAGTGCCAGAGCGGCTGTTATAGAGTCCGTTTAAACTTTAATTTCTTCACTGCACTGAGCTGGGGGACAGGAAATTTAAAAGTGCTCTGTGCACTTAGTACTCTGCACTTGTACAGAGCTGCGGTTTCATTCAGTGTGCCATAGTTGCACATGTATATTACTGCTTGGCAATCCTCTGGGGAAACATTTCTTACTATGATAACTGAATTTATTTTTTACTGTAAGGCAACAGTGGTTTTTCCCTTTCGTTTTTACATTTTGTTTTGCTGCCCCCACCATTATTTGCACAATGATTTTAAAATGAGCCTGGATATTTCCAAAGGGCAGTATAACAAACACGGGAGTTGTGCAGTGTGCTAGAGGCGTTTAGTTTATGCTAGTCTCAAGAGAGTTTAGTGTTAGCTAGGCTAGGGAGACACTGTGAAGCAAGGGTCACAGAGCTGCACATTAATCCTACATGTCCTGATCACCCTATGTGCCGACAGAGCTCTGCCCGATTTAACATGTGGACAGTGTGAGATGAAGTGTGCTGCACAGATGCAGTCAGAGTTCACAAACCTACTGTACAGTGAATGCAACATTTGGGAAGGCCCTAAACACAGATGTGCAGTTGATGCCGACAGTGTCCGCTGACTTTCAACTGCATTGAGTGTAGTGCACAGAGCTGAGCACCTGGGCACCATCCCTTCCTCTACTTGAGCTTCCTCTGTGTGATCGGTAGCAGCTGCAGCAGTCACATGACACACAGTGCAGGAGCTGCTGGATATCTTCCGGTTCTGTACAGTGGAGAAAAAGGTAAGAAGAAGTGGTGATGGGGAGAAGGCATATGTGGCTAAAGGTGCTGGACAGAGAGGGGTCATGTGTGACTAAAGCTGCTGGGCAGCGAGGGGCCTGTGTGTGTGTGTGTGTGTGTGTGTGTGTGTGTGTGTGTGTGTGTAAAGCCTGTGGGCAGAGGGGGCATGTGTGTGTGTGTAAAGCATGTGGGCAGAGAGGGCATGTGGGAAGAGGGGGTGTGTGTGAGTAAAGCATGGTTATTGAGGTGGTACTAATTAACAGGGGTGTGCATTCCTTCCATTCCCAAGCCGTTCTGTGACCATGGTCTTTTTCCTCCAGGCTGCACATACAGTAACTTTGTGCCAGCGCTATTGAGTCTCTGGAAAACTTCTACACTCCAATGATCAACTGTGTATGACTCAGATAAATATACAAACTAGACCCACTACTTTCATAATGTACTGCATTCCACCACTGTCTGTCCTGGGGCGGATCTAGTTGTTTTTTTCTTTTGTTTTATTAGGGGGGCGGTTTAGTCCCTGCCACCTTTTTTACGTTACTTTTGCCTGCGGACACACACTTTGTATGCAGGTACATGTATGCAGAGACAGGCAGCATACATTGATGCGGCCGAGCAGAATTCTGTCTTACTGTCTCCGCTGATTGATCCTGAACATAGTGTGCAACCACAGGCAGCTAGAAAACATGATTGTCCCAACTGCCCCCCCCTAGATCCACCACTGTGTCTGCCAAAACATACAAACCTACTGCTTCCCACCACTGATTGCAAGAACATGCATACATACAGCTAACCACCACACCCTGCAAGAACATGTAAACATATTGCTCCCCACAACTGCCTGCAAGAACATACACACGTGACAGGATGGACTGCCTATGCCACCGTATCAGTTGTGTTCCTGGGGACAGGTTGGGCTTGCCTTGCCGCCGACCCTTTCTTTATCCCAAATGCACCCTCTAATCGAAGAAGGGGCTTAAGCTGCTGCCACCACTGGACTCCTTAGCGGCATCCAGAACCACGTGTTTCTGGGTAACTATTGCTGCTAGTATGCCCCTTGCTGGTACACATAGGTTAGTACCCTTGACCTCTTGCCTTCAGATCAGGATTGTTGTAGATCCACCTATCACACTGGCAAGAGCTGCAGGTAGCAGGCAAAGAGTTTGTACTAGAATGCTGGGTCCAAACTTCAGAAAGCTGTAAAACGGATTAGATTTGGGTCTAATCTGCAGGTCATAGGAATTATAACAGGTAAGAATTTGTCAAACCAGGAGCAAATGATGTTTATTGGCTCAAGTCTCCTAATAAGGACAGTTCAACACTGGTTTAAGGTGCCAGTGATCAGAAGGTCAGATGGAACAATAATGCATTTCACAGCAAACCAGTGCTCTTTTATACAGCTTTTGGAGACTATCTTTGCAGGAGATGATCCATCCTCCTATCCCTTTGACCAATCTGGACTGATTAATGCATCCTGCACGTGAATCAGCCCAGAGAGGTTAACATCTTTTTACATTGAAGCTAGTGACGGGGGGGAGTGTACGTACTCCCTGTCCATGAGCTGCCAGCCAGGGAGAGGGGGGTTCAGCCGACTCTCCGCCTTGCTGAATGTCTGTCTGGGGCGAGATATTAATCATTTAAATATCCTGCCAAAAACTACCTCCAGGGACCATGCTGTGGGATATGGTTCTCCGGTCTGGCTGAAATTATTACCAGAGGGAGAGAGATCAGGTCCTGGGGCAGCAGCCCCTGCCTGCCGCTAGCTGAAGCTCTTTGAGCTCAGCTATGCGGCTTAGCCTCCTGGGACCCCCAGAAAGCGTTGCACCTCCTGGATCTATTTGATTCCAGGAGGCTAGTTTGTAAGTCTCTCAGGCAGCCACTGAAGCTGAAGAGATGAAGGAACCAGGGCTGTTCCTGCAGCTCCCTCTGGACCAAGGGACAGGTAAATGAATTTTTATAATTATACACATATTTCATACATTTACACATTATACTCATTTTAAATACAGATAGCTACACTACTCTTCACACAGTTTTACACTACTCATAGCTACACTAGAGGCACCTAGCGCCTCTACATTAAATATACATTTATTAAGCACACTTCATTTATTAATCGGCTTCAAACCCTATACATTTTGACACTATGCTACACAGTTTCATCACTGGTGCCTAATGCTGGGGGTTAACCCTTTCGGCGCTGCACGCCAGTTAACTACTGGCGCTGCAGCCCCTAAACACACACATTTAATCCTTAATTAAACAGTGACACTCTCCCCAGCGCCGAGCGCCGGGGTTTAACTCATTCCATGCTGCGGCGCAGGGTACCCCCTTCCCAGCGCCAAGGTGCACACGTTAAAACACATCTTTTATTGATATAAAACATTTACTTTTGCATGTGGTGCGTCTATCGCCGATGCTTTAACCCCTCTGGCGCCGGGTGTTAAACCTCCTGGCGCCGGAGTCTATATAAAGACTCCGGCGCCGCACACTCCGGGATCCGGCTACAATACATATATACAGCACCCCACCACTGCCTGCCAGAAAATGCATACATACTGCACCCCACCACTGCCTGCCATAAAATACATACGTATTGCACCCCACCACTGACTGCCAGAACATACATACATTCCTGAAATTGAAAATATAGAATAGAATATTAATAGGTGGTCAGAATCAAGAAAAAATATAACATTTCTTCACTAGCACTTGATAATTATTACTTATGGTATTATTAATTTTATCTTATTATATGTAACAATTCATCTCATTTAGCACTTATACTAGTTTTTATCATATAATCAGGAGATTTGGGGCACTATTATACACTATGCTTTACACCATTCGCGTCAAGACACTTAATTTGACACTATAATTTACTTAAGATTTAAGCCACAACATTATTTATGTCAAGTAATACTTTGATATACTTAGTATTATTTTTATTCACATCAGTTATTGTATCACATCACAATAGTTAAATTACTTTAGACATAATGGGAGGTATTCAATTGTACCTCCGGGCGCCGCCGGAACGAGCGCGTTAAAACTATTACCGTTTATACGGTAATTACTTGCTGAATTTCATCTCGCAGCTCCCTGAGCTGCGAGATGAAATTCAGCGAGTAAACTACCGTATTAACGGTTTTTACGTGCAAGTTTACCGTATAAACGGTAATAGTTTTAACGCGCTCGTTCCGGCGGCGCCCGGAGGAACAATTAAATACCCCCCAATGAATTTGGAATTCACCTTAGATAATTTATTTTGTTGAAGAATAATATCAATTAAAATATGTTTATTATTTGTAAATTATTTTCTGGTTCCTCCTATTTTTATAATGAGAAAGGGTTAATGAGTAGGGATTTGAATAGATATTTTGCTATTTTTGAGAATAAGATCATCAATAACTAATTAACAACAATATAGGGAAAGCATGAGGATAATTTGAAAGAGGAAAGTTTCCCAATTTATAGAAACATTACACTTATATTAGGATACCTTAGAGATGACTAAATATAATTAGTATAGGAGCGATCTATGTGGGAAATAAAACAGACAAATAAAAGAATTTTTATGAAAAGGTAATAAATTGACATTCATATGGATTTTATAAAGCTAACGGAATGCACCAAGTAAAAACTTTTTATTGAAAAAACTTAACATTTCTATGTACCATGCTAATATTATCTAGAATTTCTGGCTTTGACAATGGGGGATTTTGTATCCCAATCCTAAGAAATATATATTATAATCGGCACATATGGCAAGGGTGGAACCCAATATGTGCGCTGTCTCTACTGACAGTGAATACTGTCAACCAACAACCCCTAAGTCACCTGCGAATGGCGAAATACGCTGATGTCATTCTGGGTGGGGTGTTCTATAGAGACCTGTCAAATCATTTAATCGGCTTGTCTTTGAAAAAGCATAGCGAAACGCCTGTCGGCGGTTTCGCTGGATGCACTTTCTACTCGGGCCTATACAAATAAGAGGTTTACTATAGATATATATCTCCCTAAGTCCAGAGTTAGTATGGAGCGACTAGGAGGTAGAAAGCGATTCACCCCCCATATGAAGCATGCTTAAAGGCAGCCATAATAGAAGAATAGTCGCTAAGAGCTTACTGAAGCTAGATATAAGGAGCTGCATTTTCATCTAGTGGAGCTAATGCACTCAAGAGTGTGCGGTCACCACGTATTGGACATATATAAGAGAGCGATTAATGATTTACTTTATCCAACAGGGGTAGCCTGTCATATGATATTTTTGACAAAACTACAGGGTGCGGTGCAAGACATAGCAGCTACATATTAACTTTTATATTAGACTAAGTAGAGGCTATATAAGTGAAAGATCATTATAACAGTAAAACAACTAACAATATAATCCTAACTAATTTAGTAAACCTTTACTCGACAGTTTTTAGAAGTTCAGAGTTAGTGCATCCAGCATTTTAATTTATCACTTTATTTACGAACACTTTCATTTTTCGCTATTTTTATCTATTATTTTAAAATGGTCAATAAAAATTATATTTTATTTTAATTTTTTAGATGTTTTTCCCTATTGAATATTTCTTATTGAGAATTTATAGGAGTCTATGTGCACCATTTTTGAAAAACAACTTCTAGTCTTTCTTTGCATACATACATTCCTGCCAGAACATACATATATGCTGCACCTAACCACTACATGCCAGAAAATTCATACATACTGCACTCCAGCACTGCCCGCCAGGACATACATACTACACACTCCTCCAGCACTGCCTGCCAGGACATACATACTGCACTCCAACACTGCCTGCCAGGACATACATACTGCACTCCAGCACTGCCTGTCAGGACATACACACATACTGCACTCCACCAGTGCCTGCCAGGACATACATACTACACTCCACCACAACCAGATAAGCTTCATATTGCTTATATTTTGGTACGCGGCCACCTGATCACTACTATTATGAACATTTATTGAATCATTGGATTGTCACAGATTGATACTGTTTGGCCCTTCTGTTTTCTGTCATGAGACTTTGTAGAAATTCTTTCTTGATATGATATAATATTCATTCTTATCTGTGTTAAGCTGTGGAAATCAAAGTAAATAGAGCAGCCATTGAAATAGAATTATCTTTTTAAAAACTGGGTTCAAAATGTAATCAACCTTCTGTTATAATAAAGGTAGTTTATTAAAAAGTTATTATGTTATTAGCATTAATAGCATATTTGCCACATCATTGGACCTTCGTGCTTTCAGATTAGCACAGTAAGAAGCATCCAAAATAGCTACCCTTTTACAGAGGTCAACAAAGATAATGATATTTATCACAGCTGCTTATATTTGGGATACTCTGCCTACTGTAAGCTATATGGATATTGCAAGACTGAGGTGTTATATGGTAACATAAAAGCACAAGGCTGTAGGCTGAGAGCAATTGCACAGGTCAGAGAATCCATGACGATTTGTAATAACCATAATTATTTACATTAGGGAGTGTGTTATTTCTGATAATAAACAATTCTACCTCGCGAAAAATGAAGTGATTACATCAAAACTCATGGTTAATACAGATATTATTTACAGGATATATACATATATTAACATAACTTGTGTACTATGCATGTATTGAAACCACTCATGTATCAAGATCAATAAACATATTTCAGTGCAATTTTTGCATCCTGTGACAATAAGATATGTAGAAGCAAAATTAGCTATTGGATATGAAATACACTCTTCTTTATTTGTAGGTATAGTTGATAGGTCTACCTTATAATTTCTAACGATAGTATACCTCTAAATCCACAACTAATCCTGGCTGGCAAAGCTGTGTCTCAAAACTCAAGGAATGCAGCTCTTCAGTAACAATAAGAGGCCCCTAAATGAAGAAAAAAAATGAACAGTATATTAGAATATATCTATTTGAAAATATTATTTAAAAGGGGAAATATAGATAGCTAGCTTCCACAGTTTGTGTGTAACATTTAGACATAATTTACATGACAACAAATATGTACCAAACAGAACAGAGACTTATGGTTACTATACCCATGCAGTGAATCACAATAATATACTGTAAAAGTACACAAAAGAGGTCCTTCAGGGCTCTTTTAACAGTGGTTTGCTCTCCTGAATTATGAGGGGTACTTGACTTGTACACCACAATCCTACTAGTAGGGCTATATAATTTTCTTTCAGCTTGAAATGTTCTAAATTGTCCCATGCTCTATTAGTGCATTCAACAGCAGAAGTTAAAAACAAACATGGAACTAAAATTCATGAAATGTTTTCTTGTTATGCTCACTTCTCTGTATGTATTACCCAGTATTGTTTTATTACGGTTTGTTCCCAATTGTAAAGTGCTATGGAATCTGCTGACGCTGTATAAATAAATAGATGATGATGAATGTTTTAGTCTGTTGTAATTTCAAATTTTGAAATCACCCCAAGCCTTTTTCCTTTATCTTCTAATGTTCTTTACTGCAATAAGTTATAAAGCTAGCAGAGGTATTTAACCACAGCTAAACTTAACCAAGCTTCCCTTCATTGTTTACCATCTTGCCCTTCTCATACCCCCCCCCCCTTATTTTACCTGCAGGTTAACAAGAACACATTCAGAAACTGGGTGGAACACAAGGACAACTGGTACACCCAACTTGTACATTCTTACTCACAGCCACACCCTCTACACATCACACCAGGCCCCACTAACCACTTACTCTCATTGTATACAGATCCACAAACACAAAACCCCATCCTGATCCATAGAATCCCTAGCACTAGGAAAAAAATACATTGTATCATTTCAACTAGGGGTGTGCACTGGGCACTTTTAGTGTTTTGGGTTTTGGGTTCTGATTAGCTTGAGGTTTTGGGTTCTGATTTGTTTTGCCAAAACACCTGACGAAAGGTTTTGGTTCCGATTTCGGGTTCTGATTTATTTTTTAAAAAGCATAAAAAGCGCTAAAATCCTGTTTTTTTTGTTGTTTTCCACTCCTACGCTATTATTAACCTCAATAACATTTAATAACAATCATTTCCACTAATTTCCAGTCTATTCTGAACACTTCACACCTCACAATATTCTTTTTAGTCCAAAACGTTGCACCGAGGTAGCTTTCTGGACTGCGTAGTGGAGTGGCCCCGGTACCCAATTTGGTACCGGGGCCACAATACCTCCTCCAACTGGTCTCAATTCCACTGCACATATGGCTGCTCCTCCATCCTCTGCAGCATATAGAGGGTGGAGTTCTAGCGTCTCAATACCTCTTTTTTTCGATCATGACAGTGCATTTTAATTATTTTTGGATTTGCCCCCAACACTGAATGTAGTTTAATATCTGATACGCATCTATCTGGACTGCGTAGTGGAGTGGCTCCGGTACCCAATTTGGTACCGGGGCCACAATATATCACCCTCAACAGGTCTGAATTCCACTGCACATATGGCTGCTCCTCCATCCTTTGCAGCATATAGAGGGTGGAGTTCTAGCATGTCAATACCTGTTGTTTTCGATCATGACAGTGCATTTTAATAATTTTTGGATTTGCCCCCAACACTGAATGTAGTTAAATATCTGATACGCATCTATCTGGACTGCGTAGTGGAGTGGCCCCGGTACCCAATTTGGTACCAGGGCCACAATATATCACCCTCAACAGGTCTGAATTCCACTGCACAGATGGCAGACACCGGATGGACGTCTAAAACCGAGATGTTAAGACCGCAGTTCCTCTTTTTTGGGACTGCACAAACAATTAACGTAGTAATATAAATGGAAGTTACTTTTTTTATGAACTACATAAAGAAAGAACGTAGTAATAAAAATGGCAGTTACTCTTTTTTGGAACTACAAAAACAAAGAACGCAGTAATATAAATGGAAGTTACTATTTTTTGGAACTACTGAAATAAAGAAAGTATTAATAGAATCGGCAGTTACTCCTTTTTTGAACTACAGAAAGAAAGAACGTAGTAATAAAAATGGCAGTTCCTCTTTTTTGGAACTTAACAAGAATTATATAATTTTGTTTATTCAGTAATAATGAGTCTCTCTATTAGAGTGTAATGCCCCTTAAAACTCCTTTAAATAAAATAGTACGTATTCTAGGAGACCCTGTTTATATATTTAACTTGGTTCTGCAAAAATATGCATGATGATCACTGGACAGAGATCTGTAATAGAGCAGCGATTAAAGTGGCCTGATTAAAGGTCATGTAAGATCTTAAAGCACTCACAATTATATAGAGACTGTATTCTCATTAAAGACGCTGCCTAACGTGTCTAAAAGTTGGCACTTATATAGCGCTTGCTTCACTGGGTGATGTGAGCAAGCGGAGTATGTTAATATGGAGAGACCCTATCTAAACATTAATATGATAGAACAAATTGCAGCGCTGTATACGCTGTGTGTAGGTAAGGTAGGGATCTCAAATACCATGACACTCTGTTTAGCCTAATCCCTGACAATGTAATATCACGGAAAGCCTATATGCTTATTAAGGGCAATGCCTAGCTTCTGCTAAATCAGACAGAGTATGCAGCACACGTCTAACACCAACATAGCTGTGCCGGTGACATGGCCTGCAGGAATATCTCTGATGGAGATAGAACTAGGCCCCAAAGAGCACATAATGGCAAAAAAAGAGTTGCAAGATGGAATTGTCCTTGGGCCCTCCCACCCACCCTGATGTTGCTGAAATAGGACATGCACACTTTAACAAACCAATCATTTCAGCGACAGGGCCTACCAAACTACTGTGGCTGAAATGATTGGTTTGTTTGGGCTCCCACACAAAAAAAGCTATTCATCTCTCCCTGTACAAACTAAACTGGCTCTACTGAGGCAAGATGTCGTCCTCATCCTCATCCTCTGATTCCTGGCCCCCTTCAGTGTGTACTTCCTCATCCTCACACATTATCAATTCGTCCCCGCTGGACTCCACAACCACTGGAGGGCAGTGCTGTACTTGATTGAGGAATTGATAATTCATTTTTATGAACATCATTTTTTCTACGTTTTGCGGAAGCAACCTCCTTCGCCGCTCACTGACCAGGTTCCCCGCTGCACTAAAAACTCTTTCCGAGTACACACTGGAGGGGGGAAAACTCAGGTAAAATAGAGCCAGTTTGTACAGGGGCTTCCAAACTGCCTTTATTTCCTGCCAGTAATAATATGGACTGTCTGACATGTCTATTTGGATGGTGTCAGAAAAATAATCCTCCACCATTTTTTCTATTGTGACAGCATCCAATGCAGCGACAGTAGACATGTCTGCAATGGTTGGCAAGTCCTTCAGTACGGACCAGATGTCTGCATCCCCGCTAGCGGGTCTTTTAGGAAAACTGAGTTTTTTCCTCGCAGCCTTAGGTGTGGAAGAAAATGAAGGTGGAGCTGTTGGCATGTCACGGTCCTCTTCAGAGGACAATTTCCTGACCAGCAGGTCTTTGCACCTCTGTAGACTTGTGTCCGCCGGAAACAGAGACACAACATACGCTTTAAACTGAGGATCGAGCACAGTGGCCAGAATGTATTCCTCTGACTTTAAAAGAGTGACCACCCTCGGATCCTGGCAAAGCGTACGAAGGGCTTCATCCAAAAGAGCTACATGCTTGGTGGAATCGCAGTGGTTTACCAGCTCCTCCCTCACTTTCTCCAGCTGCTTCTGCAACAGCCTGATCAGGGGAATGACCTGACTCAAGCTGGCAGTGTCGGAACTGACTTCTCGTGTGGCAAGTTCAAACGGCTGCAGAACCTTGCACAACACGGAAATCAGTCTCCAGCGTGCTTGACTCATGTGCATCCCCACTCCTTTTCCTATGTCGCAGGTGGCTGTGTAGGCTTGAATGGCCTTTTGCTGCTCCTCCATCCTCTGCAGCATATAGAGTGTGAAGTTCCAGCGCGTCACAACCTCTTGTTTGAGGTGATGGCAGGGCAGGTTCAGACTTTTTGATGTTGTCCGAGTCTGCGGTAGGCACTGGCAGAATGCCTAAAGTGTCCAGCAATTTTGCGGGCCACCGCAAGCATCTCCTGCACACCCCTGTCACTCTTCAGGTAATGCTGCACCACCAAATTAACGGTGTGGGCAAAACATGGGATGTGCTGGAAATTGCCCATATGTAATGCCCGCACAATGTTACTGGCGTTGTCTGACACCACATATCCCCAGGATAGTCTAAGTGGGGTAAGCCACAGTGAGACGATTTTCCTCAGTTTCTCTAAGAGGTTGTCAGCGGTGTGCCTCTTATTAAAACCTGTGATACACAATGTTGCCTGCCTTGGCACGAGCAGCCGTTGTGGAGATGCTGCTACTGATGCAGCTGTTGCTGTTGCTGCGGAAGGGGATGCATCTACCCAGTGGGCTGTCACAGTCATATAGTCCTTCGTTTGCCCTGAACCACTTGTCCACATGTCCGTGGTTAAGTGGACAGTGGGTACAACCGCATTTTTCAGAGCACTGAGGACACTTGTTCGTACTTCTCTGTACATCTTTGGTATCGCCTGCCTAGTGAAGTGGAATCTCGACGGGATTTGGTACCGGGGACACAATACCCCCATCAACCGTCTAAATCCCACTCCACTGATGGCGGACACCGGACGCACATCTAACACCAACATAGCAGTTACCGCCACAGCTATCCGCTTTGCTATAGGGTGACTACTGTCGTACTTTGTGCTCAGGGCAAACGACTGTTGGACAGTCAACTGTTTGGTGAAAGACGTAGCGGTCTTACGACTTCCCCTCTGGGAAGATGACCGACTACCAGTAGCAACAGCAGCAGTGGCAGAAGTAGGCGTACCGCTGCAGGATTCCTCGGATGAATCCCGTATTGAAGAGGACTCAGTCTGGCTGGTGACATGGCCTGCAGGACTAAATCTGATGGAGATCGTGGAGGAAGTTGACGAGGAGGGTGTTGGTGGTATGTATCCAACAGGACCAAGGGATTTAGGTGTCCCTGGACTGCTGACGGTCCTAGCCACAGGTTCTGAACTAAACACTGAATTATGAAGGTTCTTCAGGTGACGTATAAGTGAGGATGTCCCTAGGTGGCCAAGATCCTTACCCCTGCTTATTTGAGCTTTACATAAGCTACATATGGCCATACATTTGTTGTCCGGATTGGGATAAAAATAACTCCAGACAGAAGAGGTGGATTTTTTGGTCTTCTGACCAGGCAGGACGATGGGCTTTTTCATCCCATGGACAACAACTGTTTCCCCCCCGGTGGCTCATTTATGATAACCACATCAGCATCCTCCTCGTCAAGTTCCTCCTCAGCGCCAGCTACATCAATATCCTCCTCCCGGTGTACAACATTCACACCTTCATTAGCCAAATCTGTAACTGGACTGTGGGTGATCCTTCCAGCATATGCAGAGGGCATGCTGGAAATGGTTGAAGGAGCCACCTCTTCCCGTACAGTGATGGGAAGGTCAGGCTTCGCAACCACAAAAACCCTTGGACTCGCTGGACTTGGACTAGTTGTTGATGACAGCTTAAGTCTCTTAAATTTGTTAGAGGGGGGGAGGAGAAGTGCTTAGATCCATGGGTGAAGCTGAACCACTAGTCATGAACACGGGCCAGGGCCTAAGCCATTCCTTGCCACTCCGTGTTGTAAATGGCATATTGGCAAGTTTACGTTTCTCCTCAGATGATTTTAATTTTGTTTTTTTGCTAATTTTTGGGAACTTTGGGTTTTTGGATTTTACATACCCTATACTATGAGATTGGGCATTGCCCTTGGCAGCCGACGTTGATGGCATTTCAACGTCTATGTCAATGTCTTCACTAGTGGCAGCAGCTTCAGCATTAGGAGGAAGTGGGTCTTGATCTTTCCCTACTTTATCCTCAAAATTTTTGTACTCCATTATATGCAGCACAAGAGAGTGTACCCCTAAACCACACACACTTTGGGACTACACAAACAATGACCGTAGTAATAGAACTGGCAGTTCCTATTTTTTGGAACTACACAAACAATGACCGTAGTAAGAGAACTGGCAGTTCCTATTTTTTGGAACTACACAAACAATGACCGTAGTGATAGAACTGGCAGTTCCTATTTTTTGGAACTACACAAACAATGACCGTAGTAATAGAACTGGCAGTTCCTATTTTTTTGAACTACACAAACAATGACCGTAGTCATAGAACTGGCAGTTATTTTTTTGAACTACACAAACAATGACCGTAGTCATAGAACTGGCAGTTCCTATTTTTTGGAACTACACAAACAATGACCGTAGTCATAGAACTGGCAGTTCCTATTTTTTGGAACTACACAAACAATGACCGTAGTCATAGAACTGGCAGTTCCTATTTTTTGGAACTACACAAACAATGACCGTAGTAATAGAACTGGCAGTTCCTATATTTTGTGACTGCAAGAATATATTGCTCTATAATATTTTTTATACTTTTTCAGTTATTTTTTTAGATTTTTTTTTTTTTAAATTTTTTTATTTTTTGGGGAGATTTTTTTAAAAAATTTTAAAAGATTTTTGGCTAATTAACAAATTGATATGGACTTATCAGAAACAAATACAGGACAAAAGCACCACTGGACTCAGCAGCACAGACACTGGCCAAAGCACCACTGGAATCAGCAGGACAGAGCACTGGGAAAAGTACTACTGCACTCAGCAGGACAAAGCACCACTAGACTAAATAAATCAGCAGGACAGCGCACTGGACTAACTACTAATTCACTCAGCAGGACAAAGCACCACTTTTGTAAAGTTATCAGCAGGACAGAGCACATCAACCTCCCTCTTCAGTAACCACAGGGAGAATGAAGATGGCGGCCGCGAGCGGGGCATTTATGAGATCCGAGTCTCGCGAGATCCGACGCGAGACTTGGATGTCATAGCCTCGGTTTGGATGCATTTGGCAGCCGGAAGTTCCCGAACAGTGCTCGGATCCCGTCGGATCCGCACTGTTCGAGTGGGCTCGGATTTGCGAAATCCGAGTCCGCTCATCTCTAATTTCAACACAGTGACATTTTATTCAGGGATTCAATTTTACATAAACTTCCCTCTGCTAATCCTGAGATAATATTAGGAAGGTGGCTAAT
This sequence comes from Mixophyes fleayi, assembly GCF_038048845.1. Taxonomy (NCBI): domain Eukaryota; kingdom Metazoa; phylum Chordata; class Amphibia; order Anura; family Limnodynastidae; genus Mixophyes; species Mixophyes fleayi. The sequence goes on from NC_134408.1 coordinate 76,571,409, forward strand.
TTTAAATTCTAACAAATTCCTAGCCTTCTATCAACTTAAGTTAAATATTTCTAAATTTAGAAGTATTAATAGTTGTTATATAGATATTTTACTTTAAAACAAGATAACTTATGTGAAAATACATGTATACAGATAGACATGGGAAAAGGGAAAAAACAAACACTAACAATAAGACCTATTAGATAAGAGGACTTATAAATAGCATTACTTACATAGTTTATTCATTAAAATGTGATTGCAATTTTTCACATATTGGCAAAACTAAGTGACAATTAAAAAATTGGATGCACAATGTACAAAATATTCCAAATAAATGTTATAATCATAGTGTATCTAGCACTTTCATGCAAGACCATACAAACATCCAACAATTTTTATTTGTCAAAGTATGGAACATTAGAATGGACAGGATGAGTGCTGAGAGACCTCACATAGATCAATGTTTCTCAAACCAAGTCCTCAGGACTCCTAATAGTGCATGTTTTCCAGGTGGAAAGGCACTTGTGGATCGTTTACAATGTGTCAGTCAGTAATGAATATACCTGTGCTACAGCAAGGAGATATTGAAAACCTGGACCGCCTATGCCACCCTGTCTGTTATTTCTGGGAATGGGTTGGGCTTACTTTGCCACCGCCCCTTTCTTTCTCCCAAATTGCGCCCTCTAACCACAGTAGAAGGGGCTTACAATGCTGCCACCACTAGGCTCCTACACCGACACATAGAACCACTTCCTTTTGAATAACTGACGCTGCTAGTGTACCCCCTTCACTGGGCATCTGGGCTGGCACAGCCGACCTCTTCTGGTAGATCAGGGTGCTGTGGATGGTTCCTCCCTGGTCTATCACACTGGCCAGAGATGCTGGGTAGCGGGCAGAGCGGTGGTACTGAAGAGCTGGGTCCAAACCTCAGACAGCCAGAAACGGATTCGATTTTGGGTCTAATCTGTAGGTCACAGGATTTTCAGCATAGAGAATTTTTCAAGCAGGTCTTTGAAGAAAGTGATGTTTATTTGCTCTCGCACTGGTTGAAGGTACCAGGTGATCAGGTCAGATGGAACAAGAATGATACTTTTCAGTACACGCCAGTGCTTTTTATACAGCTTTGAACACAGCCTCACAGGCTATTTTTAGAATCGGTACGCAATTTTGTTTACCCAAACATGAATTTTACATGCAATGCACAGCTAACAATATTTACGATTATCTGTGAAATCCCAAAACTCGCTGTGATTTCCTGCAGCTTATTTTGGACACAGGAAATCTAACAGCAGTCTAAGTATATCTTCCTATGCCTTCACATGGGGCGGCATGTGAAAAAAATATTGGGGGTATAAGAGGTTGCATGTGAGAAAAGCTGGTGGGCATCTGTGACATACGAGAGAAATGTTGGTTGTCATATGGGGTGGCCTAAGAGTGAAAAGCTGGTGGGCATTTGGGGTGGTATGTCACATAAAAGCTTGTGTGCAGTTGGTGGCATGTGAGTGAAAAGCTGGTGGGGTTTATGGGGTGGCACAGAAAAGAAAAGCTGGTGAGCAGGGTGTGGTATGTGAGAGAAAGATGGTGGGCATATCGGGTGACATGTTAGAAAAGATGGTTAGCAGGGGTAAAGCATTTGAGTAGGGAGAGACATGTGAGAAAAGCTGGTGGACATATGGGGTGACGTGTGAATAAAGCTGGTTGGGAAAAGACATGCACAGAAAGACATACAGCATGGGTGGCAGAGGCCAATATAATAGAGCAATTTAAATATGCTTGTTGTGGCTGGTTCACTTATAGATAACTTAATTGTGACTGGATCTCGTAAAAATAACTTATTGAAGATATCACATCACATCATCACCATTTATTTTATATAGAGCCACTAAGTCCGCAGCGCTGTACAGAGAACTCACTCACATCAGTCCCTGCCCCATTGGGGCTTACAGTCTAAATCCCCTAACACACACACACACACAGACACACAGACACACAGACAGAGGCAGACTAGGGTCAATTTTTTAGCAGCAAATTAACCTACCAGTAAGGTAGCAGTGTGGGGGGAAACGGGAGCACCAGGAGGAAACCCACGCAAACACGGGGAGAACATGCAAACTCCTCACAGATGAGACCATGGTCGGGAATTGAACCCATGACCCCAGTGCTGTAAGGCAGAAGTGCTAACGACTTAGCCACCATGCTGCCCAGATATTTATTTTAATTAGGAGTACAGGCACCAATTTACATAATTGCAAATTTACTTATATATATATATATATATATATATATATATATATATATATATATATATCCAAAAACGTAATAAACAATGGCGCTCACAGCAGTATTGCATAAAGTTAGTATAGAGAAAGTCCACATATACACCTCTTCCACATATGGAGGCAGCCTTCCTTGTAGTAGGTGGGTAAGTCCAGAATCATATAGAAAGTCAAAACAAGGATACGGCGCACAATGGTGTGTTACTAGGAATTTATCCCAGGTTCAGTGGGGAAATAATAATATAGTCAATGGATCAAAATTCCACGCTTGCTGGACGGTCTTATAGGACCAAGGGTATAAGTCCAGTTTGCACATATAAAAGACAGAATAATATAGGCATAGGATTAGTAGGAACAGTGTGTTAGTGATAGCCCATCACCATAGTATTACACACCCAAAGGAAATTATATCGCTTATCTGTATGATTAATCCAAAGACTGGAACACAGCTTAACAACCACTTCTCTTTCAATATTATGTGGTCAGCATACTCAGCAACTGCAAGTCTGGTCTCCAGTCAAAAACATCAGCATACTGTAAACATCATATCTCTCTTCCACTCAATGGGTAAGAAAAAAGGAGATAATACACTATATGGTGTAGTATTTCAAGGTAACAGTATTTAATCAGGATTTAACATATAAAATGCACACTCACAAAGAGTAATAATAATGCAAGCTTATCTGAAATTCAGGTATCAGATATACCAAGTCCTCAGGTACAGCAGGAACCTCCCACAGTCTTCCGCACAGGATTAACTGATGGTATGGTGACCCAAATACACAGGAACAGTTGGAAAAGAGCCTCTACGCGTTTCGTCCTCAAACAGGACTTCCTCAGGAGGTGATAAGTGTGGCCTAAAACCAGGGATGTATTTATAGTAATGCGCATCGCCATTTTGCGCATGCGCATTGCGCTACACGAACTGCGCATGCGTGACCCATCGGTCTTACTGCGCATGCGCGGCTACGATACTGTCGTGATTTTCTGATCACAGACAGTTTCCTATTTAGCTGTTCAGGGTTCAATGTGAGGGATATAGTGCAGGGATCACATTGAACCCTGAACAGCTAAATAGGAAACTGTCTGTGATCAGAAAATCACGACAGTATCGTAGCCGCGCATGCGCAGTAAGACCGATGGGTCACGCATGCGCAGTTCGTGTAGCGCAATGCGCATGCGCAAAATGGCGATGCGCATTACTATAAATACATCCCTGGTTTTAGGCCACACTTATCACCTCCTGAGGAAGTCCTGTTTGAGGACGAAACGCGTAGAGGCTCTTTTCCAACTGTTCCTGTGTATTTGGGTCACCATACCATCAGTTAATCCTGTGCGGAAGACTGTGGGAGGTTCCTGCTGTACCTGAGGACTTGGTATATCTGATACCTGAATTTCAGATAAGCTTGCATTATTATTACTCTTTGTGAGTGTGCATTTTATATGTTAAATCCTGATTAAATACTGTTACCTTGAAATACTATATATATATATATATATATATATATATATATATATATATATATATATATATATATATATATATATATATATATATATATATATATATATATATATATATATATATATATATATATATATATATATATATATATATATATATATATATATATATATATATATATATATATATATATATATATATATATATATATATATATATATATATATATATATATATATATATATATATATATATATATATATATATATATATATATATATATATATATATATATATATATATATATATATATATATATATATATATATATATATATATATATATATATATATATATATATATATATATATATATATATATATATATATATATATATATATATATATATATTATATATATATATATATATATATATATATATATATATATATATATATATATATATATATATATATATATATATATATATATATATATACCGTATATACTCGAGTATAAGTCGACCCGAATATAAGCCGAGGCACCTAATTTTACCACAAAAAACTGGGAAAACGTATTGACTCGAGTATAAGCCTAGGGTGGGAAATGCAGCAGCTACTGGTAAATTTCAAAAATAAAAATATTGGGGGGGGTGGCATCAATGCATTAGATAAATACACAAATTTTTTATTAAATCTCTGTTTGTAAACTAATAAGAGACTATCAGTAAATGTTAATCTGGTGTGGAGGAGAAAGAGGGGTCATTCTTGATGAATTGTCTTGTGACCTTTGAATCTTGGCATGGCCAGATATATGTTTTTCATGGATGTTTCTTACATGTGATGAGGTGTTAGTATAAATGTCTTGAAATTAAGTAGAAACATGGCTCAACTGGAGAACAGGTACACAAAATCTCTTTGAGAGAGAGATTGATTTTACTTACCGTACTTACTGGGATTAAACAGTTGGCATACCAAGCTGGAAATTCCGGTTACCCTGGTGTATTGAACTCCGTTAAAAAGACACTACACAAGGAACGATCATCAGCAGGGTGTCCCCAAAAAGAAGAAGCAGAGTTTGGCTCCTAACTCACCCCCAAGACATAAGAGCCGCCAATACAACAGTCGAGGAAAGAGAGAGAGGTCTTCAGACTATCACTTCCGCAGTGGAACGCATGTGCGTTCCACAGACAGGAAGTTCGGCATTTGGAACGCAAGTTTGCGTTCCAAATGCCGAACTTCCTGTCTGTGGAACGCATATGCTTTTCCACTGTGGTAGTTAAGACCTGAGGGGACCGGAGAGGTAAGTTTACTCGTGTATAAGCCGATTGGGGCTTTTTCAGCATAAAAAATCTGCTGAAAAACTCGGCTTATACACGAGTTTATACGGTATATATATTTATCTATATATATATATCTATCTATCTATATATATATATATATATATATATATATATATATATATATATATATACATATATATATATATATATATATATATATATATATATATTGGCATGTGATTGTTTGGAAGTGTATTGATTTTGGAGACAGTATTGTGTGACATGATGGACCGCCTATGCCACACTGTCTGTTGTTTCATGGGAACTGGCTGGGCTTACTTTGCCACCGTTCCATTACGTTATCCCAAATGCGCCCTCTTGCCGCAGTAGGAGGGGCTTATAATGCTGCCACCACTGAGCTCATAATGGAGCTCAGAACCACATTCTTTCTGGGTAACTGTCACTGCTAATGTACTCCTGTGCTGGTACACTTGGGCTGGTAACTCCGGACCTCTTAGTATGGATCAGGGTTGCTGTGGATGGATCCCCCCTAGCCTATCACACTGACCAGAGCTGCATGGTAGCGGCAGAGCAGTGGTACTGGAGAACATCAGGAACAGCCGGTGAACGGATTAGATTTAGTGTCTAATCTGCAGGTCACAGGATTACAGCAATTTGAAGAAGTTGTCAAGCAGGGTCTTGAAGCAAAGAGTGATGTTTTATTTCGCTCAGGTGCCCTGAAAAGGACAGTTCCACTGATTAAAGGTATCAGTGATCAGGTCAGATGGAACATCAGAATGATATATTTCAGTGTACAGGACAGTGCTAATAATACAGATTTGAACACAGGCTAATTTTAGAATCAGAATGAACCCTGGTTACCAAAACATAAATTTACATGAATTGCAAAGCTAACAATATTCACACTTATCTGTGAAATTCTAGAAACGCAGTGATGTCCTGCATCTTTGTTTTAGATGCAGGAAATCTAGCAGCACATTTTAAATTAAACATTCCTGTCTCCAAATGAAACCTCACACATAAAAAGACCCAATTAACATATGGGGTCTTTCATTAGAATACACATTTCCATAGAACATCACAAGCCAAACCAAGCCATTTTCCCATATCACAATACACAGCAGACTTTCTAAACAAAGGCTCATTGTATCAGATATATACATCAGAAATAAGGTATTTCCTTTAGCAAGGGTAAAACATAAAAAGCAAATTTTCTACCCTGGTCTCAGAAATAACAATTTTCTATCTCAAAATATACACAATATCAAAAGTAAGTGCATTGGCAATTATATAAATGAGCGCCCTGCACTATTTCCTTTAAATACATTTATACCATAAGTTATTTATACGTGATCCAGTCACACTCCCCCCCCCCCCCTCCATTGTCCATGCGGCAACCAGCATGCCATGTCCGACGATTTGGCTCCAGGTCCGCAGTCCACTAGGGATACCGGAGGTGACCTGGAGGATCCGGCTCTTCCTGCCGAGACAGTCCATCCACATTGATGTGAGCCTTTCCTTGCTTGTTAGTTATGTCAAAGTCATAAATTTGAAGTGCAAGGCTCCAGCGCAACAAGCGGCCATTTTCCCTTGTGGTGTGTTGAAACCACTTTAAAGGATTATGATCAGTCACCACAGTAAAATGTCGTCCATACAAATAAGGTTGAAGTATTTCACTGCCCACACAATGGCCAAACACTCCTTCTCAATTGTGGCATACCCCACCCGGTTTAGCAGTTTTCTGCTCAAATAGGCCACAGGGTGCTCCTGCTCATTTGATCCCACCTGGCTAAGTACTGCTCCAGGTCCATACTGCGATGCGTCAGGTTGCACAATAAAGTCCTTGTCATACTTGTGCCAACAGTACTTCCTTTAATGACTGAAATGCCAGCTCACAAGCGGGTGTCCAGTCAACTACTTTGGGGAGTTTCTTCTTAGTGAGATCTGTCAAGGGCTTCGCTACAGTGCTAAAGTTTGAGACGAAATGTCTGTAGTAGCCTGAGGTCCCTAAGAAGGCCAGTACTTGTTTTTGGGTTGTGGGCCGGGGCCAGTCTCGAATTGCCTCTACCTTAGCTGGTTCTGGCTTAACCCTACCTCCCCCCACACGATGATCCAGGAACTGCACCTCTGACATCCCCATTTGACACTTGTCTGCTCTGATGGTCAGACCTGCCCACTGAATTTTCTCCAATGCTTGCCCTACATGTTGCAGATGTTACTCCCAAGATTTACTGAAAATGACAATGTCATGCAAGCCTTTACACTCTTCCAGCACACGCTGGAAGATGACTGGCGCATTCTTCATCCCAAATGGCATGGACTTAAATTCGAACAGGCGAAATGGGGTGATGAATGACGACCGTTTCTGAGCCTCGAGGGTCAGAGGTATCTGCCAATACCCCTTGCTCAAGTCTAAGGTGGGAATATACTTTGCTCCAGCTAACTAGTCTAACAGAGTGCGTCAATTCAGGGCAGGGGATAGGCATCAGACACGGTCACCTCGTTCAACCTGCGGTAGTCTAGTAAAAACCGCGTTGTTTTGTCCTTCTTGGGAACCAATACAACGGAGAACGCCCATGGACTATGCGATGGCTGGATCACCCCTAGCTCAAGCATTTCCTGTACCCCCTTGTATATACTTTCCTTGGCCTCTGGTGAGACCCAATAAGCGGGTTGCCTAACTGGCATATGCTCACCAGTGTCCACATGGTGCATCACCAAGAAGGTTCGACCAGGCTTCCTAGTGAACTTCCTGAGTCACAAAGGGCCACAGCACTGCTTTAAGCTGTTCCCTCTTGCGGGCACTCAACTGCTCAACCCAGCCTACTTCCTCTACACCACCTTCCTCTCTGGCATCCGTGAGGAGGTTAGGTAGTGGATCACTTCCTGGTGCCTCAGTCCGTAAGCAGCAAACCGAGCTGCTATAGACTCCACAAGCTCGTGGTATGCCTTCAACATATTTACGTGGTAGGTCCGCTGCTGCCTACCGTCGCTATCAAATGACACCACGTAAGTGATGTCACTCAGGAGTTTTGAGACCATGTACGGTTCAGCCCACTCAGCCTGGAGCTTGTTCTGGCTCGTGGGCATCAGAACAAGGACCTTCTGCCCAACTTCAAACACTCTGGCACGCGTGCCCTGATCATTTCAAATCAACTGTTTCGCCTGCGCTTCCGCTAGGTTAGCCTGCGCTAGCCCCATGAGATTCTCTAACCGATCTCTGAGCTTCAACACATACTCCACCACAGAAACATCCTGGGTGGGTAGCTCCCCTTCCCAAGACTCCTGGAACAGGTCAAGAGGCCCATGGACTCTGCGGCCATATAGTAGTTCAAGTGAAGAGAAACCGGTAGACTCCTGCTGCACCTTCCAATATGCAAACAGGAGGTGTGGCAGGTAGCATTCCCAATACCACCCCTCCGACGTTACAAATGCCCATAACATGTGTTTCAGAGTGCCATTAAACCGCTCGCACATTCCGTAAGTCTGGGGATGGTAGGGGACAGTACAGAGTTGCTGCACTCCGCACTTTGCCCAGAGACACTGGACAGTTCACTCATGAACTGCGTCCCTTGATCAGTTAGAATCTCACTGGGGAACCATACTCTGCTAAATACTCCTAGCAGCGCGTCAGCTAACTTTTCCGCTGTTATAGATGACAGAGGTAAAGCCTCTGGATACCGGGTAGCGTAGTCCACCACGGTGAGGATGTATCTCTTCCGTGATCTACTGGGCACAGGCAGGGGACCTACTATGTCCACAACCACTCGCTGAAATGGTTCACCAATTATTGTCAAGGACCTGAGGGGAGCACGAGAACTGGGGCAACCAAGACGCTGACACACATCACAGGACTTACAGTAGACACGGGCGTCATTTCACATTCCAGGCCAGAAAAAGTTCTGTGTCAGGCGCTTCAGTGTTCGGTCTCTTCTCTGGTGTCCTGCCATAGGGATTTTATGGGCAACTTACATTAGTTGCGCGCGAAAGCCCCGTGGTACCACCAGTTGAACTTGATCCCGACACGTCTATCCCCATCTATCTTCCTAGCTACACGATACAACACTCCTTTATGCCAGGTCACACTCCCCACCTCTATTGCTGGAAGGCTGCCGCCAGCCTGGCGCTTCATGCCTTCCAATGAGGGATCAGAGAGCTGCACTGCCCTGAACTCTTCCCTGCGGCCCTGACTATCGTCTAAGTCAGGATACGCTGCAGGGGGGTCTATGTTGGGGTGACTAGGGTCAGTCAAAGGGAGGTCACTGTGGACAGCTAAACTCACCGCCGGAGCTGGCATACTGCTAGGGACAGGAGCATCACCAGGTACCCCCACAAAATCAGTTTCGCAAGAGACAACATCCTCTGCGTTGCTAGGGGACGTAGTCTTTCCAGAGGCAAAGGGCTGGCTTTTTCCTGAAGAAAGAGCAGATGTGGTCTTTTCCTCTGGGCTGGGCTGTGCAGGTGTAGAGTCTGAAGACTGTAGCTTAGCAGCTTGGCTCCAGGTAATAGTGTTGAGAAATGCGGTCACAATTCCACCCCCAACATCATGGCCCAAAATCACATCAGTTGGGAGGCCATCCATAACGTCAACATCTGGCAACTCCTGGCCATCCCCCCAGTCCAGATACACTCTTGCGACAGGCACTTTCTTCTCCAGTCCATCTGCCACAGTAACTTTGGCAGTGCGATTCTGCAATACTGCAGCAGAATCAATAAGATAGGGACTCACAACAGTAATTGAGGCCCCTGAGTCTCTCAGTCCTTCAACCTGCAGGGGTCCCACTTGGACCAGCTGCAGGTTTCTCCACATGTTTTTGGGGGGTCTTTTGAACACACAGATGACTCTCTCCACTGAGTCACCTTCAGATACGCCACACTCCACTGGGATGGCAGGGATAGGAATAGTCTCTAATGGCTCACCTTCGTCAGTTAAGCAAATTATCTGGGCCCCAGGACTCGGATTAGGGGCACAAGTCTGGGGTGCTGGGGCTGTGGGACAGTCCATCCTTAAATGACCGGTTTTCCAACAGTTGTAGCACTTCTTCTCCAGCCTGGGCTCCGGTGGTCTCTGATAACTCCCAGGGAGAGGGCAGGGCGGGGCGGTGGCTGGGAAATGGTACCGGAAGGGTTAGGTACTTGCTTTTGGGGGTGAGTAGAAGAGGGGTGTCCCCCTGATTGTACAGTCCTTTGGGTTTTGCTGTTAACCTGGCACTTCTGCCAGTGTGGCCTCAATGACACATACACCCTGTGCTACTGCTTTTCTCTCAATTGCCACCCCCTGCACACAAGCTTTTCTTTCTCATGTCACACTGTGCCCCAGCTTTTCTTTCATGTTTCCCCTTGCGTACCAGCTTTTCTTTCATATGTCACCACCTGCTCATCAGCTTTTCTTTCAATTGTCACAGCCTATGCAGCAGTATAATTTTCTCTCACATTACTCCTACGTGCCCATAATGTTTTTATCATGTCACACCTTGTGCTCCAGCTTTTATCACACATCACCCCCTGCACACCAGCTTTTCTCTCAATTGTCACAACCTATGCACCAGTATCCAGCATCCTTGATTACAACAACTATAAAGAAAAAAAAATAGCTCTACACTGTGTGTGTTTGGTAAGAAATCCAGAGAGATATTCAGTCATGTGTCTGAGGGGAGTTGGTAAATATAGACCATGTGTTTATGAAATAGAAATAATGAGTGTACACAAAAATAAGTGAATAATATCACTATGTTCGCTTTTTCCTAGGAGGTATAGTAATACCAGTACAAACAAGTGGCACTCACCTATGGACACAAATTAGTATCCCAAAGGTAGAAAAGTTCTTGTCAATATGAACAATCTGAATAGAATCATCTCAGAGATCCTCCATCGAAACAATAGGAATAAATGGACCTGTATCATACAAGCTGACTTCTATTAGTCCCTTAAATTGTAAACATACATTGTGCTGTCTTACCCAAAGTCCAGCTATTGGTGGTTTTCCTAGTGGACTGAAGTTTTCTCGTGTTCTCCAATGGAGATCTCCCACGAGTGATCTCTGTGTCCACACGCTGGCAGTTGTCTCCACTATCAGATGATCACAGTCAACTTGCTGTCTCTCCCTCATATGTGTGCTGCAACTTATTTCTGAATGTCTCTGGCAGAGTGCATCTCTCTATATCCTATGCATTCCACTGAGAACCATTACTTCCAGATACTGCAGTGAATGAGATGGGCACTTGGCTAGATATACATGCGCTCTGCAGTTATATAATTGAATGCATCGAGATTGACAGTAGTTTAGAAGAAATTTATCCGCAGAGCAGTGGACTAGATAGAGATTTATACTGCGCATTGTAGTATACTGCACACTGTCTGACACATCGCTCCAGAATGCAGCCAGTGTGACAACTTAAAGTGTATGTCCATCTATAGCAGCCAGACTTTCCCATCTCCTAGCAGAGATAAACGTAACTGAGCTTGGGAATGCAAAAAACTCCAGCACATAGAGCCATACAACTCAAACAAAAGCATCATATCTTTGCAAAAACAAAGGCAAAATCAAGCACACATGCTTCGATTCCTTTCAACCCAAGTCCACCCACGAAGACAAAATAGATATAATACCACTGATCCTTTCACACCTCACAGACACAGCAAGACGTTTTGTGAATTCAATAAACGTGAGACAGGATATAGTAAACATATGTACTACACCTGTGCATCTATTGGCGTACAGTTAAACAAGGTCCGAAATGAAAGAGAATATTATGTTATTATAATATTTGTAAAACAGTGCAATTTCCAGGGCAGTAAGTGACAGGTAGTGCAGTATTAGGATAACGAGTGTGTGACATGTTAGTGAGCCACACAATGGCATACACCAAGTGGCTCATAATTTCCAGCTGTGAAGAGCAGCTTGTGAATATCGTGTGTTCCCCAAATTCAGGTTCCGAGGCAGGCAGGAGTAAAGCGTGTGGACTGCTATAAGGAGAGCTGTGTTATATTACTCTCTACATACCTTGTTGGCTTTCGGCACAGAACACAGGTGATTGATAGGTGATCACAGCAGGAACCTCAGAGCAGTTTTAAATCTCCCACGCCCAGCTCAGTGCAGTGAATAAAATAACGGACGTCACTAATGGGCGGGAAGTTTAAGTGGCTCTGTTACAGCCGCTCTAGCACCACTCAGAGAGATTAAACTTTGAAATGAGAGCACTGATAATACTACAGGGTGCCCCCTCTCAGTCCCAAAACACTAACCAGCCCACCTGTGCATAGAAAATATGGTGTAATATCTCCAGTTCAGAAATGAAAAAAGTCAGCCATATCATGTGAAGCCAGGCTGAGTACACCCACTCTCTTTGACATGTACCATAGGTATGGCTCTGCATTTTCAGCTTGGCTGAGATGAAAGGACCAAACAGCTGTTAGAAGCAGCAGAACCAAAAAGCTCCGGTTGTCTGAAGTCTCCATCACCAACACCACAGCGCCCAGGGTCTGGAGGTGGTGTACGTCCTAACGGTGCTGAGTACACCGACAACACTTACCCCTAGTGTCGGATTGGGGCATGAAGGGCCAACCGGGGGACTGCAACACTAGGGGCCCACCAGAGGGGGTGTGGTCAGACATCATAGAGGCGGGGCCTGACACTAGAGGGGGAGTGGCCAGTCCACAAAGGACAGCTAGCAACTTAGTGTAGTATATAAAGCATACAGTGTGTGTATAAAGAATACACAGTCTTGATCTGCCCCTTAGATTGGGCAGAACAGTCACCAAAAATCAGGATTGTCCCACTAGACCAGGCTTGGCTAACCTGTGGTACTCCAGGTGTTGTGAAACTACAAGCCCCAGCATGCTTTGCCAATATATAGCAGCTTATTGCTTTAAGGGTATGCTGGGACTTGTAGTTTCACAACACCTGGAGTACCACAGGTTAGCCAAGCCTGCACTAGACTCGAACATTTGACAGACTGTCCTACCTGTTGTTGTCACTTTTACCACCTGTGGCTGCTGGTTTCTTTAGTTGCGGCTTGTCTGGATCCTGGAATGTTGAGGGCCCTATTTGGGAAAAAAAACAGTAGTGCCCCAATGTTGTCACATAGTGCCCCCAATGTTATGCCACGCAGTAGTGCCCCAAAATTATGCTGCACAGTAGTTCCAAAAGTTATGCCACATAGTGCCCCCATTGTTATACCACCCAGTAGTGCCCCAAATGTTATGCCACATAGTGCCCCAATGTTATGCCACATAGTGCCCCCAATGTTATGCCACACAGCTGTGCCCCAAAGTTATGCCACATATTGCCCCCAATCTTATGCCACCCAGTAGTGCACCAAATGTTATGCTACATAGTGCCCCCATTGTTATGCCACACAGTAGTGCCCCAATGTTATGTCACATAGTGCCCCCAATGTTATGCCACACAGTAGTGCCCCAATGTTATGCCACACAGTAGTGCCCCAATGTTATTATTATTATTAATATTTATTAATAAGGCGCCACAAGGCATCCGCAGCGCCGTACAGAGACAAATAAAATTACAATACAATGGGAGACAGCACAGTACAGTAAACACAGCAACTCAGTAAGCTCAATGCACAGCTAGAGAGGGCGGAGAAGGGGGAGGGAGGATCCGCAAACGACGGGGCCCAAGAAGGAGGGCGCGGAAGACAGGGAGACCCCCAGCGGGGAGGAGGGAGCGAGAGTGGACGTGGGGTGGAGGACCCTCGAGGAGGAGGGCTAAGTAGCTGGAGAGCAGAGTTAGAAGTGGTGGAAACAGGAGGAGAGATGGCCCTGCTCAGAGGAGCGTACAATCTAAGGGGAGGGGTGGACAGACAGAGAGACGCAGGGGAGAGAGGGAGAATAGGGGGACGGAGGCAGAAGATAAGGTAGGAAGTTAAGTGGGAGACAGAAAGGCTTGAAGAAAAAGGTGGGTTTTTAGGGCCCGTTTGAAACTGGACAGATTAGGGGAAGTTCTGATGGAGGGAGGGAGCTTGTTCCAGTGGAGGGGGGCAGCGCGGGCGAAGTCTTGGATACGCGCGTGGGAGGAGGTTATAAGGGGGGAAGAGAGGCGACGGTCAGAGGCAGAATGGAGAGGGCGGGATGGAGCATGAATAGAGAGGAGGGTGGAGATGTAGGGCGCAGTGGAGTTGGCGAGGGCCTTGTAGGTGAGTGTGAGGAGCTTAAAGAGGATTCTGAAGGGGAATGGGAGCCAGTGAAGGGCTAGGTAGAGGGGGGAGACAAAAGAGGAGCGGCGAGAGAGGAAAATAAGCCTAGCTGCAGCATTAAGGACGGAACAAAGGAGATCGAGATGAGAGTGGGGGAGGCCAGTGAGGAGGAGGTTGCAGTAGTCCAGGCGGGAGATGATCAGAGAGTGGATAAGGCATTTGGTGGCATCTTGGGAGAGGAAGGGCCAGATGCGAGCGATGTTGCGCAGCTGGAAGCGGCAGGATTTAGCAATAGAGAGGATGTGGGGGCCAAAGGAGAGAGAGGAGTCGAGGATGACACCAAGGCAGCGAAGTTGGGGGACAGGGGAGATAGAGGTGTTGTCGACAGTGATGGAGAGGTCAGAAGGGGATGGGGTATGAGAGGGAGGAAAAACTATGAGCTCAGTTTTGGCAAGGTTAAGTTTGAGGAATCGAGAGGATATCCAGGAGGAGATGGCAGAGAGGCAGGCGGACACCCTAGAGAGGAGGGAGGGAGAGAGATCAGGAGAGGAGAGGTATAGTTGAGTGTCGTCAGCGTAAAGGTGGTAGCTGAAGCCGAAGGAGCTGATGAGTTCACCCAGGGAGGAGGTGTATAGAGAGAAGAGTAAGGGTCCCAGAACAGAGCCCTGAGGGACCCCGACTGGAAGGGTGGATGGGGGGGAGAGAGACCCAGAGGTGGTGACAGAGAAGGAACGGTGAGTAAGGTAAGAGGTGAACCAGGACAGGACTGGGCCGGAGAGGCCGAAAGACTGGAGGGTGTGAAGAAGGAGGGGGTGGTCAACGGTGTCAAAGGCTGCAGAGAGGTCAAGGAGGATGAGAAGGGAGAAGTGGCCCCTGGCTTTAGCAGAGAGGAGGTCATTGGTGACTTTAGCCAGGGCAGTTTCAGTGGAGTGGAGGGGGCAGAAACCAGACTGGAGAGGATCAAGGAGGGAGTTTTCAGAAAGGTAGGAGGTGAGACGGCTGCAGACGAGCCTCTCGAGAATTTTGGAGGCAAAAGGGAGAAGAGATATGGGGCGATGTTATGCCACACAGTAGTGCCCCAAATTTATACCACACAGTGGTGCCCCAAAGTTATGCCACCCAGTAGTGCCCCAAATGTTATGCCACCCAGTAGTGCCCCAAATGTTATGCCACATAGTGCCCCCATTGTTATGCCACACAGTAGTGCCCCAATGTTATGCCACATAGTGCCCCCAATGTTATGCCACACAGTAGTGCCCCAATGTTATGCCACATAGTGCCCTCATTGTTATGCCACACAGTAGTGCTCCAATGTTATGCCACATAGTGCCCCCAATGTTATGCCACACAGTAGTGCCAAAAGTTATGCCACAGTGCCCCCAATGTTATGCCACCCAGTAGTGCCCCAAATGTTATGCCACATAGTGCCCCCAATCTTATGCCACCCAGTAGTGCCCCAAATGTTATGCCACATAGTGCCCCCATTGTTATGCCACACAGTAGTGCCCCAATGTTATGCCACATAGTGCCCCCAATGTTATGCCACACAGTAGTGCCCCAATGTTATGCCACATAGTGCCCCTGATGTTATGCCACCCAGTAGTGCTCCAAATGTTATGCCACATAGTGCCCCAATGTTATGCCACATAGTGCCCCCAATGTTATGCCACACAGTAGTGCCCCAAAGATATGACACACAGTAGTGCCCCAATGTTATGCCACATAGTGCCCCCAATGTTATGCCACACAGTAGCGCCACTAAGTTATGCCACACAGTAGTGCCCCAATGTTATGCCACACGGTAGCACCTCAAAGTTATGCCACACAGTAGTGCCCCAAAGTTATGCCACATAGTGCCCCCAATGTTATGCCACACGGTAGCGCCCCAAAGTTATGCCACACAGTAGTGCCCCCAATGTTATGCCACACAGTAGTGCCCCCAATGTTATGCCACCCTGTAGTTCCCCAATGCTATGCCACATAGAGCCCCCAATGTTATGCCACCCAGCAGTGCCCCAAAGTTATGCCACATAGTGCCCCCAATGTTATGCCACGCAAGTGACCACAATTCACACACACACACTATATATATATATATATATATATATATATATATATATATATATATATATATATATATATGTGTGTATATATATATATATATAAAACAAAATAAGTAGGAGGGGGCGCCACATAGTATAATACTGTATTCAACAATACAGATAGGTGTACCACAAGCCAGAATTTAAATCACCAAGTGGATATAGGCACTCAGGTGTTAGGAGTGAATCAGTAAGGATAAAAACACACAAAGGAGGAAATATTTCCAAGACCACCAACACCATACCAATATGCGTACCAGATAAAAGAACTTTGAAGCTTATCTGTAGGTAAAGTTGGTCCCTTCATAGATTAGAGTAACTTTGATTCCCCTTCAGGTTGGTGGAGTGTTATTACTCAACACTTACAGGATCACAAACAGGCACTTCATATATCCTCAGTGATAACCACGTTTATATAAAGAAAAAAGGGGGGGCTCTCATAGTGTAATACCATATGGTTACACATTTATTGCAGAGTAAAATACAGATGTACACTTACATTAAAAAATTAAGATATATGCTTATCTGGGTATCTTTGAGCTGGAACAGGACAGCAAGATCCAGTAACTATCACGCTACCACGATGCCAGAGATACAGGTCACTGAGTCCTTTAAGAAATAATCCTCAGCAAGGTTCAACACAGAACACGCTGCCACGCTGTTAGGTATAAACCAGCAGGCTCTTAAAAATCAATCCTCAACGCGTTTCGTCTCATTAAGCAGAGACTTCATCAGGAGGAATCACCGGTAGACCGCTGGGCCAGTCCGATGCTGCTTACCCCAACATCTTCAGTCCGGACAGCTGATTCCCGACGAGGATCCATGACGACTGTTTTGTGAACTGTCTTCAGCCAATCCCGATGCAGAAAGACGACGGTGCGACTCGATGACATCAGTGAGATAGGTGATGCTGCTAACGCTGCTCTTAAGGGGGTAAGAAAGGGTTGTACACTGTACATACCTGCATACTTACATTACCCCCTTAAGGGCAGCGTTACCAGCGTTGCTTATCTCACTGATGCCATCAAGTTGCGCCTGCGCCTTTCTCCATCGGGATTGGCTGAAGTCGGGGTAACTGTTGTCGGTGTAATCAGCATCGATATGCTGACTACCACCGGGGTGTGGCATGTCACAACTGCCGATTTTGCTGTCTGTTGGGCATTTACAAGCAAGTCCATTTAAAGCAATGGACAGTCCACTCTATTATATCTGAGCAATTATTTGCAAATAGGTTGAGTGACAGGTTACTTCAATCTCTGCTCAGAATCCATGCTGCTAGATGCCCAATGTGGAAAGCAGCAACACTACGATGGTGGAACGGGCTCTGGCTTGCTGGGAGGGCTTTTGCACCTAGGCTTGTGCTAGGGAGTCTCAGGAGAGCAGGGAGCCAGGCCCCTATCCTGCTCATAGGTGCTTCCTGGGGACCCAGGAAGGGGGACACAGGGAAAGTACAGGGCACAGGTAGTAGGGCAGATCGATTCAAGAAGTATGTGGGGAAGGCAGAGTGTTGACCCGAGCACTGATCGTGCTGCTTGCTCTCACTGTCAGCAGTGATTATGTGAGCAAGCAGGATGGCAGCCTCTGATTGGTTGTGTCTCTACAGCACTTAATGCTCCCCACCAGCCGTGTGCTATCACGACAGTGCCTGGCATAAGTGCACAAATTCTTTAAAAAACAAACAATCTATGTTTCAGTGAGTATTAAATTTCATTCTAAAGAACTGCTGATGTGCTGCATTGAAGAGGACGTGAGAATTTTGCCGACAGATTTCACTAAAATCATTAGTGCACGATCTCTAACAGTACTGACGATCTCTCACACACATATTGCTGTACTGGCAGATTACCAAGCACTTTTACTGTAGCTTCTCTGTAGTCTAAAAATCAGAATGTGTCCTCTAGACAGGTCTGTCATCAGAATCTGTGGGGCCCAGTGCTAATTAATGTGGCAGGCTCCCCCCTGTCCCTCTGCACCGTACATTTGCCCCCTCTCTCTGCACAGTACATTCTCTGCTCCCTCCCTATATTAGTAAATGCCTTCTCATCATTCCATCACAGCAAATGTTCCGCTCCCCCACTCACCATCCCATTACAGTAAATATTCCACTCCCCTCCTCACCATCTCATCACAGAAAATGCTCAGTTCCCCCCTCCCCTATCATAATAAACGCCCCTCCATCAAAATAAATGCTCAATAAACTTACTTGTTCTTGAAGCGATGCTACGGCCCTGGTCACTGATAGAATGGGAGCGTGACGCACAGTGATGACATCACCACGCCGCACACTCCCAGTCTAACGGTGTCTTGGAGCCGCAGCATCGAGAGGGGCAATTTGGTCAGACTAAGGGGCCCGGACAGTTCAGGGTGCCCGGACAGACACTCCTGTCTGTCCGGGCCACTTACAGCTGTACTGGCCGTACCCCCCCTGATGGCGACCCTGGAAGTGGGTGAAAGAGCAGAGAAGTGGTTGAGGAGTGCAGGGAAGTTTGTGAGGAGTGTAATGTGATGGGTGCAGAGGTGGAGCAGTGAAATGAGAGTGCAGTGTATGAGGGGTGCATGTCATTTCAGTGTGGGAGGGATACAGTGAAATGAGATATGCAGTGTGATAGGGGTGCTTGAGATGCAGTGTAGAGAATTAAATGAGCAGTGTATACTTAGGGGTACAGTTCTCATGTGTGAGGAGAGGGATACTAGTTGCAGTTCATGTCTCTTGGGTGGGTTTAAGGATCAAAGTTAAGGGCTGATACTTTGTTATTATTAAGGGATGCAATGGGGTACATAGACTGCTAGAATTGTGAGAGGTGTTGTGAAATAATATAGAGGTGCAGTGAGAGAGGTGTAGTACAGTGCTGTAGTGTAAGGGGTATGTGCAGTGCTGTAGAGGTGTAGTGTGAAGGGCAGGTGTAGTGCTGTAGAGGTGAAGTGTGAAAGGGGGGTACATGCAGTGCTATAGAGATCTAGTGTGAGGGGAGGTACAGGCAGTGCTGTAGATATGTAGTGAAGGTGTAAATTCAGTTATGTAGGGGTGTAGTGTGATGGGGTAAGTGCAGTGCTGCAAGGTTGTAGTGTGATGTGGTAAGTGCAGTGCTGTAGAGGTGTAGTGTGTGGGCAGTAGTGTTGTAGTGTGAGTGGGTGGGCGCAGTGCTATAGTGTGATGAGGGTAGGTGGGAAGGTGCAGCGCTGAAGAGGTGTAATGTGAGGGGAAAGTGCAGTGTTGTAGAGTAGTAGTGGAGTGCTGTAGGGGTGCAGTTTGAAGGGGTAGGTGCAGTGTTGTAGGTGTGTAGTGTGTGGGTTGTAGTGTTGTAGTGTGAGTGGGTAGGCGCAGTGCTGTAGTGTGAGGATGGTAGGCGCAGTGCTGGAGTGTGAGGAGGGTAGGCGCAGTGCTGTAGAGGTGTATTGTGAAGTGGGTACGTGAACTGCTGTAGCGGTGTAGTGTGAAAGATATAGTGCAGAGTTGTAGTTTGAGGGAGTAGGTGTAGTGTAAGGGAGTAAGTGCAGTGCTGTAGAAAGTGTAGTGTGAGCGGGTAGGTGCAGTGCTGCAGAGGTGTAGTGTGAGGGGGTAGGTGCAGTTCTGTAGTGCAGTGCTATAGAGGTGTAGTAAGGGGGGCAGGTGCAGTGCTGTATTGTGTAGGTGTAGTGTAAGGGAGTAAGTGCAGTGCTGTAGAGATGTAGTGTGAGTGAAGTAGGTGCAGTGCTGTAGATATGTAGCGTGTGGGGGTAGGTACAGTGCTGATGGGGGTAGGGGCAGTGCTGTAGAGGTGTAGAGTGAAAGGGTAGGTATAGAAATGTGGGGGGGTGTAATGGAGCACTGTAGGGCCGTGCTGCACAGTGCACTCCCTCCTCCTCCGATTGTGCCATGTTACCTTCCTGCACTGTGCAGAGGAGGTCATGTGACGCCGAAGTCAGCTGCCGCTGTTCCGATAAGCTGTGCAGGCTATTGACAGCATCAGTTATGTCTGTAATGTTAAGTCTGTTTACATTTACCAAATATTGATACCCAAAATATATATAGCTCAGAATTTACATATATATAAAAATATGATTATTACAAGCAGGAACTTTGGATCTACAAATTCTTTTTGGACTTTTAAAGCCGGACTTTGGATACAAATTTAATTGGGACTTGGTTTACAGCCATTTTAGGATTAAAAGCTGCTGACAACAGATGCAAACATTAGTGGTGAGTATAGAGTATTTATTATTTTTAATAAAAATATGTGGTAAAAATAAGGGTGTTTACTGTCTTTATTGTGGGTTTACTATTTTCATTAAATGTAGGTGATGTTAACAATGGTGTGGTGGTTTTTTTAACATATTATTTTGTGGAACTACAGGTCCCAGCCAGCCCATGTTGGCACTTGAGGTTCTCCAAGTGCCAACATGGCCTGGCTGCTGGTGCATACCCATCACACACACACATATATATATATATATATATATGAATATGGCTGGCCTTCCTATGCCAGGGAAGTCTACCCAGGCACTTGCTTCCTCTTTCAACATTAGGAACACATTCAACAGGTTCTCCAAATTCTCCTGTAGACTGGCTCCTTCCCACATGATAATCTTTGGGCACTCCTCATCCCAATAATCCAAAATGTGCTGCATTGTGGTGGGGTGGTGCAACACATCCATATCCCCATCCTGCAGACTCTGCCATAGTCCTTCATCCCAGTACACCTTTCTCCTGGTTGTACTGGACTGTTTCATCCCTTCCTTTGGGAAATTTTT
>NC_134408.1:76599916-76607416 GCF_038048845.1 Mixophyes fleayi
GAATTTAAAATAATTGTGGGTTAGGATGAATTCCATCAGTTCGCACAGAAAATCCTTATGTTCTAAAGAGAGATTAGGGTCCGGATCTAAAAATTCTCTACAAGCTTTGATACCCTTGTCATGCTCAATTGCTGTGTATAGTGATTGCACATCAATGGTGAGCCAAGTATAGTTTGGGTTCCAACAGAAATCCTCAAAGAGGCTTAAAACACTAGTCGTGTCCTTAAGATAGGATTCAAGCTTGACAACGTATTTATTAAGAAAAATGTTAACGTATTCAGAAATATGGGATGTGAGGGAATCTATACCAGCCACTATAGGTCTACCAGGGGGTTTAGTGAGTGTCTTGTGGATTTTTGGTAGAAAATAGAATACGGGGATGATGGGGTTCAGAACTAGTGAATATTGATATTCATCTTTGGTTAGTACGTTATTGCGTAAACCTTTTAGAAGAGTATTTCTTAGTTGAGATATAAAGTCTATGGTAGGGTCAGTTTGTAGTTTGGTGTAGGAGGCTGCATCGTTCAATAACCTCTCCGCTTCTTCTATGTATGCTGATCTATCTAGTAAGACCACTCCTCCCCCTTTATCAGCCTGTTTGATTATTATTTCTTTGTTATGGGCTAGGGTATCCATAGCTAAAAGTTCCTGTTTGGTGAGATTGGAGGTTTTCGGGTTGTTGTAATTTTCTCTACATAAATCTTTAGTTACCAATTCCTGAAAAAGATCGATATGGCTACTCCTAGATTCTAAAGGATAAAACTTGGAAGTGGGTTTTAGACCTGACTTGGACATATTTTCATAATTGGAGGTGATGGCTGTATCCTTTCTAGCAAAATGTCGTTTTAGCGTTAATTTCCTAGTATATTTATTAATGTCTATAAACATCTGGAATTTGTTGGGTTTGTGTGTAGGGGCGAAGGAGAGTCCCTTGCTCAACAGTGAAACTTCTGAGCTACTGAGTTGATGTTTTGATAAATTGAATATCCCATTCTCTTTTAACGTTCCATTGTTGATGAGTTGTACCTTTTTCTTTGCTTTTTGTATCCCCCCTCGCTTTCCCCTTCTTCCATGTGTCTGCGCTTCATGGGTGAGGCTATTTTGATATTTTCCTTGACATTGCGCTTGTTGCCCCCTCTTTCGTGTAACAAGCGTACTGGGGATAAAAAATCGTCACTGTCGCTAGCATCGATAGTGTCTAGTGTAAGGAATCTATTCCTAAGGGGTAGATGTTCCGCCGGTGGATGTTTCTTAGTAGGGGGGCTGTAGCGTGTTCTATCATGATTTTGTTTCGTAGTTCTCCACTGATGATCAAACCTGTGTGTGTTGTCAGGATATGAGGAATAGTGATTCTTATGGAAGGATTGTGTTGTCTGTCTCTTCCACTGTTTGATATTGTTTCTCTCATAATCCTGTTTGTCCCTGATGAACTTTTTTTCTTTTGTTCTAACAACTTCCAACTCTAACCTTTCAAGCTTTTTGTTTAAGACCTGTTCATTTATAGCATAGTCCTCTTGTGTTTTAAATGGTTCTAAAAGAACATCTTTGGTTTTAATTTCTTCCTCAATTTTATGAAATAGTTTTTTCTTTTCACGAATAATGAGTTTCATGAGGTTCAGGGAGCACTCATGTAGAGTTTGGTCCCAGTCTTTCATGAATTCAGTGTTATCGATTCCGAATGTGGGGGATTTGTTTATACGTAAACCCCTAGGGATGCGGTCAACAGATATATAGTGTTCCAAACCTTGGACATCCCACCATATGCGTGTTTCCTTAACAAACAATTTCTCTATGTCCCAGAAAAGACTATCCAAGTCTGATCGTGATTCCAGTGTATTGGCATTTTCATTGAAAATCTTTTTACACCAGTCGGATCTATTAGTAATTCTGTCTGAGTTTTTCCACATATTATTATTGTGGACAATACAATCTGTATGGCTGCCTGTTTAAATCAGAAACCAAAGAGATAGATGTAGACAACAAGATATAAACACTGGCGCTCAATGCAGTATTGTATATGTGAAGTGATAAAGTTAAACCCACATATACACCTCTTCCATGTGAGGAGGCAGCCTTCCTTCAAAACTCTGGCTGGTAAGGCCGAAAATAGATGTGGTAGGTGCAACAGAAGGAGGGCGCAATAGTGATGTCAACAGATTATACTGAACAAAGTGGGTACAGAATAGGTTGGCATAAGGATGTGATACAAATCTCTGGGTTGGTATCCAACAATAATGTAGTTGAACCAGTTCACAAATCCAAACGCTAGACAGAATGTTCAAGCATGACAGTCACTGATGTAAGGATAGTCAATTTCTAATGCCACAGTATGAGGTGTGCTAGCTAACCATATGGAGCTCGTTGAACAGAAGTAATACTGTTTGCGATTCAACAGATAGACAGGATTAAGTGGAATTGCGTGTAACGATACAGTTCACCAGATAACAAATCAAATAGGTGGGAGCGTACCAGAAAGTAAAATAAAACCAGCTTATCTGTATCAGGGTCTCCGACAGGAAATCTCAGCTCCGTCTGGTGTGTCAGGAACAGGCAAAACAGCAACTGCAGTAACAGTAGTTCTTAGCCTCAGGCAGCCGTCCCCATACAGTCACCGCTCACAGTCTCCAATTAACCGTAATAGTAGAGATAGAGGAGCCATATAGTGTAGTAATTTATGTACAGAAAATTTATTCAGAAATCATATAAATGCACACTCACATTTAACAAGATAATAGTAAGCTTATCTGTAATTAGGCAGTAGGTCAGCTTATACCAGTATGGATCCCTGGAGAGCTTCACAGGTATTACCAACGATCTCCACACAGAAGTATCAGGGTATACCCAATAGATGTCCAGGGTAGTGGTGTGACCTATACAAGCTTATAGCTAAGTGATGGGGCCTCAACGCGTTTCGTCTTGACAGACTTCTTCAGGAGGAAAAACAAGTGCCCACTCTCAGGGCTTGTTTAAATACCATGTATGGTGGCCATTTTGCGCATGCGCAGTGCGCGGACTCTACTGCGCATGCGCAGTGCGCAGGTGCTACTGCGCATGCGCGGGACACCCGCGACTACGCGGGAGCTGCAGGATGGATGATACTCTAAAGGTATCTATAGACATGTGGGGCAGAGTCTCTGGGCCCAAGTGGATCAAGTCAAGTGTCCTAAATAAGTTAAAAGGTCCAGAAAAAGGTTGATGAAACCGAGTGCGGCGGCCATCTTGGATAAGGGCATCTAACATAGATTGTCATCAAGTAGAGTCTACAGTGGCCATTTTAAGTCAGGGTGCCATAATAATCATTACTTGCACAGTAAGATAATGCAGATTAAAATGTTGTTTAAACACAATTGATAAAACATATTAAACATATAAGAATCATTGCATATATAAAACAGTACATGACTGCAGCTAAGGACATATGCTTAAAAAAATTAAATATGTGCTAAAAGATAATAAGGCAACAATATTAAAAATAAATACAGCTAAAAATACAGACAAATCAGTGCCAACATAAGCACCTCAAATACCATAAAATAATGGTGCTTCTATGCA
The DNA here is from genome assembly GCF_038048845.1 of Mixophyes fleayi. NCBI lineage: Eukaryota > Metazoa > Chordata > Amphibia > Anura > Limnodynastidae > Mixophyes > Mixophyes fleayi. The sequence continues at coordinate 76,603,469 of NC_134408.1, forward strand.
TAGATCGCCATCAACCCCAGTTAGCCCCCTGGTGTTGATGGACGTCTAAATCAAGTGAAATAGACAACATTACTATAAAAAAGGTGCAATTTCATAGCCTTCATTAAGACCATGGGGGGTGAGGGTGTTCAGCTGAAAGATCCAAAACATCTCCCTTTTGGAGAGTTTGGACTGGAGATCGCCTCCTCGGCATCCTAAGCGTACATTTTCTATTCCCTTAAATGTCAGATGGTTAGGGTCAGAGTTATGTTTCTTGTTAAAATGTCTCGAAACAGAATGGGATTCGATTTTGTTTTTAATATTTCGAACATGTTCCTGGATTCTAAGTTTTAGTGGTCTTTTTGTTTTACCAATGTATTTAAGACCACAAGAACATTCTAGCAGGTATATAACAGAGGATGTTTGGCAATTCATAAATTCTTTTATGTTAAACTTCTGGCTGTTGTCATAGTTATAAAAAACTTTCTTATCGGGGCTGATAAAGGGGGAGGAGTGGTCTTACTAGATAGATCAGCATACATAGAAGAAGCGGAGAGGTTATTGAACGATGCAGCCTCCTACACCAAACTACAAACTGACCCTACCATAGACTTTATATCTCAACTAAGAAATACTCTTCTAAAAGGTTTACGCAATAACGTACTAACCAAAGATGAATATCAATATTCACTAGTTCTGAACCCCATCATCCCCGTATTCTATTTTCTACCAAAAATCCACAAGACACTCACTAAACCCCCTGGTAGACCTATAGTGGCTGGTATAGATTCCCTCACATCCCATATTTCTGAATACGTTAACATTTTTCTTAATAAATACGTTGTCAAGCTTGAATCCTATCTTAAGGACACGACTAGTGTTTTAAGCCTCTTTGAGGATTTCTGTTGGAACCCAAACTATACTTGGCTCACCATTGATGTGCAATCACTATACACAGCAATTGAGCATGACAAGGGTATCAAAGCTTGTAGAGAATTTTTAGATCCGGACCCTAATCTCTCTTTAGAACATAAGGATTTTCTGTGCGAACTGATGGAATTCATCCTAACCCACAATTATTTTAAATTCTCAGATACCTTTTATCTCCAGACCTGTGGCACGGCTATGGGCACGATTTTTGCGCCCAGCTTCGCCAATTTGTTCATGGGAAGCTGGGAACGTGAATATATATATAAACCTAACCCCTTTTCACAATGCATCAAAGTTTACAAGAGATATATAGATGATATCCTGATGGTTTGGGAAGGTGACGAGGAATCCATCAATTCATTCCTTACATACATTGGTATTAATAATTATAATCTAAAATTCACAGCTAACCGGAATACTACTAACATCGAATATCTAGATCTAGTACTGACAGGTATTAATGATAGGGTTGAAACGAAGAATTTTGTTAAAACAGTTGACACTAATAGTTACCTCCACTATAAGAGCGGCCATGTAAGAAAATGGAAATCAAACATCCCATACTCCCAATTCTATAGGATTAAAAGAAACTGCAGTAGTGACTCCCAATGTAGGGAGCAACTACATATGTATGCACAACGATTTCAGGAAAGAGGGTACCCAGACAAACTTATTTCAGAAGCACTGACGAAAATAGAAGGGGTCAACAGAACTGACCTTCTACAACATAAAATCAGAGATAATCAGAAGGAACGTATCCCTTTTATCACCAATTATAATTCCTGTGAGAATAGAATAAGGTCCACCATCTCCAAACACTGGGAGATTCTACGTATGGACCCCATTTTAGCCACCATTCTTCCCACAAGACCTGACATCATTTTCCGTAAAAATAGGAACCTGAAAGATGCTCTGGCACCTAGCATGCTATCCGACATTCATACTAACACTTCCAATACATTTCCAGCGGTGAAGGGTTTCAACAAGTGCAGTCACTGCAATATTTGCAAGTTTGCAAGCCCCGATAAGAAAGTTTTTTATAACTATGACAACAGCCAGAAGTTTAACATAAAAGAATTTATGAATTGCCAAACATCCTCTGTTATATACCTGCTAGAATGTTCTTGTGGTCTTAAATACATTGGTAAAACAAAAAGACCACTAAAACTTAGAATCCAGGAACATGTTCGAAATATTAAAAACAAAATCGAATCCCATTCTGTTTCGAGACATTTTAACAAGAAACATAACTCTGACCCTAACCATCTGACATTTAAGGGAATAGAAAATGTACGCTTAGGATGCCGAGGAGGCGATCTCCAGTCCAAACTCTCCAAAAGGGAGATGTTTTGGATCTTTCAGCTGAACACCCTCACCCCCCATGGTCTTAATGAAGGCTATGAAATTGCACCTTTTTTATAGTAATGTTGTCTATTTCACTTGATTTAGACGTCCATCAACACCAGGGGGCTAACTGGGGTTGATGGCGATCTATGCATAGAAGCACCATTATTTTATGGTATTTGAGGTGCTTATGTTGGCACTGATTTGTCTGTATTTTTAGCTGTATTTATTTTTAATATTGTTGCCTTATTATCTTTTAGCACATATTTAATTTTTTTAAGCATATGTCCTTAGCTGCAGTCATGTACTGTTTTATATATGCAATGATTCTTATATGTTTAATATGTTTTATCAATTGTGTTTAAACAACATTTTAATCTGCATTATCTTACTGTGCAAGTAATGATTATTATGGCACCCTGACTTAAAATGGCCACTGTAGACTCTACTTGATGACAATCTATGTTAGATGCCCTTATCCAAGATGGCCGCCGCACTCGGTTTCATCAACCTTTTTCTGGACCTTTTAACTTATTTAGGACACTTGACTTGATCCACTTGGGCCCAGAGACTCTGCCCCACATGTCTATAGATACCTTTAGAGTATCATCCATCCTGCAGCTCCCGCGTAGTCGCGGGTGTCCCGCGCATGCGCAGTAGCACCTGCGCACTGCGCATGCGCAGTAGAGTCCGCGCACTGCGCATGCGCAAAATGGCCACCATACATGGTATTTAAACAAGCCCTGAGAGTGGGCACTTGTTTTTCCTCCTGAAGAAGTCTGTCAAGACGAAACGCGTTGAGGCCCCATCACTTAGCTATAAGCTTGTATAGGTCACACCACTACCCTGGACATCTATTGGGTATACCCTGATACTTCTGTGTGGAGATCGTTGGTAATACCTGTGAAGCTCTCCAGGGATCCATACTGGTATAAGCTGACCTACTGCCTAATTACAGATAAGCTTACTATTATCTTGTTAAATGTGAGTGTGCATTTATATGATTTCTGAATAAATTTTTTGTACATAAATTACTACACTATATGGCTCCTCTATCTCTACTATTACGGTTAATTGGAGACTGTGAGCGGTGACTGTATGGGGACGGCTGCCTGAGGCTAAGAACTACTGTTACTGCAGTTGCTGTTTTGCCTGTTCCTGACACACCAGACGGAGCTGAGATTTCCTGTCGGAGACCCTGATACAGATAAGCTGGTTTTATTTTACTTTCTGGTACGCTCCCACCTATTTGATTTGTTATCTGGTGAACTGTATCGTTACACGCAATTCCACTTAATCCTGTCTATCTGTTGAATCGCAAACAGTATTACTTCTGTTCAACGAGCTCCATATGGTTAGCTAGCACACCTCATACTGTGGCATTAGAAATTGACTATCCTTACATCAGTGACTGTCATGCTTGAACATTCTGTCTAGCGTTTGGATTTGTGAACTGGTTCAACTACATTATTGTTGGATACCAACCCAGAGATTTGTATCACATCCTTATGCCAACCTATTCTGTACCCACTTTGTTCAGTATAATCTGTTGACATCACTATTGCGCCCTCCTTCTGTTGCACCTACCACATCTATTTTCGGCCTTACCAGCCAGAGTTTTGAAGGAAGGCTGCCTCCTCACATGGAAGAGGTGTATATGTGGGTTTAACTTTATCACTTCACATATACAATACT
>NC_134408.1:76614916-76617416 GCF_038048845.1 Mixophyes fleayi
CTGTCCTCCTCTCTCGATACCCTCCTTTCTCCCCTTTCCTCCCAGGCCTGCCCCAACCAGGCGGTCTCCCTCTACAATCACACCCTCACCTCCGCTCTGGACGCGGTTGCCCCTGCCCACTCCGTCCACCCCCGCTGCTCCAAACCCCAACCCTGGCACTCCAAATTTACCCGCTTCCTCCAAAAATGCTCCCGTTCTGCCGAACGTCACTGGAGAAAATCCCGCTCCCTGGCTGACTTCCTCCAGTTTAAATTCATCCTTTCATCCTACAGCTCTGCCCTCTCACTCGCTAAACAATCTTTCTTTAAATCCCTCATCTCTTCCCAGTCCTCTAACCCCCGCCGCCTCTTTGCCACCTTTAGCACTCTCCTGGCCCCCTCCCCTCCCCCCACCCCCTCCTCCCTGACTGCCTCTGATTTCGCCTCCTTCTTCTCCTCTAAAATCGAGGCCATCCGACTTGAAATCTCCTCCTCCACTCTCTCTTCCACCCCTCCCACTCTTCTGTCCTCCCCCCCAACCACCTTCCCCTCCACTCCTTCCGTCCCACCACCGGCGAGGAAGTCCACTCTCTCATTTTATCATCCCCCCCCACTACCTGCCCCCTGGATCCCATCCCCTCCCACCTTCTTCGCTCCCTTTCCCCCACCACCTGCTCCCACCTCGCTCACCTCTTTAATCTCTCCCTCTCCACTGGCATCTTCCCCTCCTCCTTCAAACATGCTCTCGTATCCCCCATTCTTAAGAAACCTAATCTCGACTCCACTTCTCTCTCGAACTATCGCCCCATATCTCTTCTCCCATTTGCCTCCAAAATTCTTGAGAGGCTCGTCTGCAGCCGTCTCACCTCCTACCTTTCTGAATACTCCCTCCTTGATCCTCTCCAGTCTGGTTTCCGCCCCCTCCACTCCACTGAAACTGCCCTGGCTAAAGTCACCAATGACCTCCTCTCTGCAAAAGCCAGGGGCCACTTCTCCCTTCTCATCCTCCTTGACCTCTCTGCAGCCTTTGACACCGTTGACCACCCCCTCCTCCTTCACACCCTCCAGTCTTTCGGCCTCTCCGGCCCAGTCCTGTCCTGGTTCACCTCTTACCTTACTCACCGTTCCTTCTCTGTCACCACCTCTGGGTCTCTCTCCCCCCCATCCACCCTTCCAGTCGGGGTCCCTCAGGGCTCTGTTCTGGGACCCTTACTCTTCTCTCTATACACCTCCTCCCTGGGTGAACTCATCAGCTCCTTCGGCTTCAGCTACCACCTTTACGCTGACGACACTCAACTATACCTCTCCTCTCCTAATCTCTCTCCCTCCCTCCTCTCTAGGGTGTCCGCCTGCCTCTCTGCCATCTCCTCCTGGATGTCCTCTCGATTCCTCAAACTTAACCTTGCCAAAACTGAGCTCATAGTTTTTCCTCCCTCTCATACCCCATCCCCTTCTGACCTCTCCATCACTGTCGACAACACCTCTATCTCCCCTGTCCCCCAACTTCGCTGCTTGGTGTCATCTCGACTCCTCTCTCTCCTTTGGCCCCCACATCCTCTCTCTTGCTAAATCCTGCCGCTTCCAGCTGCGCAACATCGCTCGCATCCGGCCCTTCCTCTCCCAAGATGCCACCAAATGCCTTATCCACTCTCTGATCATCTCCCGCCTGGACTACTGCAACCTCCTCTCACTGGCCTCCCCCACTCTCATCTCGATCCCCTTCGATCCGTCCTTAACGCTGCAGCTAGGCTTATTTTCCTCTCTCGCCGCTCCTCTTTTGTCTCCCCCCTCTACCTAGCCCTTCACTGGCTCCCATTCCCCTTCAGAATCCTCTTTAAGCTCCTCACACTCACCTACAAGGCCCTCGCCAACTCCACTGCGCCCTACATCTCCACCCTCCTCTCTATTCATGCTCCATCCCGCCCTCTCCGTTCTGCCTCTGACCGTCGCCTCTCTTCCCCCCTTATAACCTCCTCCCACGCGCGTATCCAAGACTTCGCCCGCGCTGCCCCCCTCCACTGGAACAAGCTCCCTCCTCCATCAGAACTTCCCCTAATCTATCCAGCTTCAAACGGGCCCTAAAAACCCACCTTTTTCTTAAAGCCTTTCTGTCTCCCACTTAACTTCCTACCTTATCTTCTGCCTCTGTCCCCCTACTCTCCCTCTCTCCCCTGCGTCTCTCTGTCTGTCCACCCCTCCCCTTAGATTGTACGCTCCTCTGAGCAGGGCCATCTCTCCTCCTGTTTCCACACTTCTAACTCTGCTCTCCAGCTACTTAGCCCTCCTCCTCAAAGGTCCTCCACCCCACATCCACTTTCGCTCCCTCCTCCCCCTGGGGGTCTCCTGTCTTCCACGCCCCCCTTCTTGGGCCCCGTCATTTTCGGATCCTCCCTCCCCCTTCCCCGCCCTCTCTAGCTGTGCATTGAGCGTACTGAGTTGCTGTGTTTACTGTACTGTGCTGTCTCCCATTGTATTGTGATTTTGTTTGTCTCTGTACGGCGCTGCGGATGCCTTGTAGCGCC